>NC_135332.1:77840481-78136451 GCF_023851605.1 Tamandua tetradactyla | reverse complement strand
TGATTGGGTGACCCTTTTTACTGATGAACCCCAGGTCACAACAGTAATGTCATTCAACTACCAAGGTTTCTGAAGACAAAAAGGCTTCTCTGCACATGAGCAGTTTCTAAGATATAAATGAATTTTGAATAGAACCCGACATCACCCTGAAGGAAGTCTAACTTCATACTGTTGGGGCAGTTTATCAAGATGGCTCAGAGTAGACTAATTTTACACAGCACATTTTAAAAATGACATATTTATTCAGCATCATGATCAGACTATTACATTAAGCAATCAACAGCATGGATGTAAAAAAAAAACTACATTAAAACCCTTTGTTGAAATGCTTTACACTTTCCACAGAACAGAAACTAAAATAGCCTGTTATACAATTAGTCACAAATACAGCCCTTGTGGGTTTTTTTAAACCCATACACATGATATTTTCTAAAACATGTCTTCTTCACAGCACCACTGTGCTTGGCTGAGTTCACAATCCGTTGTAACCTGTGGCTTCCCTGTCACTTCTCTGACTTTTCTCTCCTGCTAAGCCTTGTTTCCTGGAAATAGTTAAAACCTTCTGCCACTGCTGTAGCTTTTGCTGCTGCTGGAACAACCATAGCCACCTTGGTTTCATGCTTTCACAGAGTATTCACCTCCACTACCATAAAGACCAGAACTTCTGCCTCCAAAGTTTCCTCTCTTCATGGGTCCAAAATTTGAAGACTGACTGTTGTAATTGCCCAGATCATTATAGCTTCTGCCACGTCCAAAATTGCTTCCATCATTACTAAGCCCATGACAGCTGTTCCCACTGCCACCACATCCACCACCACCTTGGCTGCCACCAAAGCCACCGTGACCACTGAAGTTTCTTCCACGACCACAGTTGTCATTCCCACCAGAACCACCTCCACGACCACCACCGAAGTCTCCAGAACCATTTGACCTCTTTGGCTGGATGAAGCATTGGCCATCTCTTTCTTAGACAGGCCTTTCCTTACTTCACAGTTGTGGCCATTCAAATTATGGTATTTCTTAATTACAGTCTTATCCACAGAGTTATGATTCTTAAAGGTTACAAAAGCAAAGCCTCTCTTCTTGCCACTGCATCCATTAGTCATGAGTTCAATCATTTCAATTTTCCCATAATTCTCAAAATAATCTCTTAGGTGATGCTCTTAAGTGTCATCTTTAAAGCCACCAACAAAGATCTTTTTCACAGTTAAGTGGCTTTTGTTTCTTCCCAGAGTGTTAGTGAAAATAGTTTGCATTCTAGTGAATGAGAACAGACATTTTAGAAATAGTCTTTGAGGACATTTGGTTTCCTTTGTGACCTAAAATAATTGTATATTGTTAAGACATCATACTTGTTGAGACCTAGTTCCATACAAAATACCAAACTTTAAATTTTTTTAATGTTGTTATGTTTCTTTTATATAATTTTAATGAAATGCAGCCAAAAGACAGAAAATTTTCTAGTTACATCTGTAATACTGCTTTATTCCTAGGGTTTACAGATTGGTACTCAAGAATTGGAAGAGATGGGAGCAAAATTCTGTGTTGGTTTATTATGCTTGAAAAGACTGACATCCCCATTGGAATATGATCTGCCTTCCAGCCTTCTTGAGTTTGAAAATGACTTAATTGAATCAAGCTGCAAAGTAACTAGGTGGGATAAACTTCTGTTCTTCTATTGTTAAGTTATAGCTTACTATTAAACTCAATTAAATTAATTAGGGTTAAGACACAGATTTTGACATCCAAGAGCATTTTAAAAATTAATTAATTTGGGACTTCCGGAGAAGATGGCGGCTTAGTAAGACCCGCGGGTCTTAGTTCCTCCTCCAGAAAAGCAACTAAAGAAACAGAAACAATATGAAACAGCTCCCGGAGTCATGACAGAGACCAAAAAGACAGCGTACCCCATTCTGGATCGGCTGAACGGGCAGGGAGAATCTGCTGTGGTGAGATACACGAGGGGCGCGCATTTTCCCAGCCGGGGCGGCTGGCGACTGGGGTCCCCTCCACGCACGTGGCTCCCCGGTCTGACTGGGAACGTTGGATACTGGGGCCCTCCCGTCACGCTTGGCGTATCGGGCCAGCTGGGCAATTTGGACCGGCACTCCCCCAAGCCGCAGCAGCCAGCGACCCCTGCCTCCACGCGCGGTTTCCCTGGCCGACTGCCCCGCAGACAGACGAGCGCCACGAGCGCCACCTACTGAGCAGGATAAGAAAAACAGAGCCCAGAGATTTCACAGAAAAACCTTTCAACCAGCCGGGTCCCACACCCAGGGAAATCTGATCAAATGTCCAGACACCAGCAGAAAATAATGGATGGCGCTCGGAAAATTGAAGATATGGCCCAGTCAAAGGAACAAACCAATAGTTCAAATGAGATACAGGAGCTGAGACAACTAATGCTGAATATACGAACAGAAATGGAAAAACTCTTCAAAAACCAAATCAATAAATTGAGGGAGGACATGAAGAAGACATGGGCTGAACAAAAAGAAGAAATAGAAAATCTGAAAAAACAAATCACAGAACTTATGGGAGTGAAGGACAAAGTAGAAAAAATGGAAAAAACAATGGATACCTACAATGGTAGATCTAAAGAGACAGAAGCTACAATTAGTGAACTGGAGGATGGAACATCTGAATTCCAAAAAGAAACAGAAACTATCGGGAAAAGAATGGAAAAATTTGAACAGGGTATCAGGGAACTCAAGGACAATATGAACCGCACAAATATACATGTTGTGGGTGTCCCAGAAGGAGAAGAGAAGGGAAAAGGAGGAGAAAAACTAATGGAAGAAATTATCACTGAAAATTTCCCAACTCTTATGAAAGACCTAAATTTACAGATCCAAGAAGTGCAGCACACCCCAAGGAGAATAGACCCAAATAGGCGTTCTCCAAGACATTTACTAGTTAGAATGTCAGAGGTCAAAGAGAAAGAGAGGATCTTGAAAGCAGCAAGAGAAAAACAATCTGTCACATACAAGGGAAACCCAATAAGACTATGTGTAGATTTTGCAGCAGAAACCATGGAAGCTAGAAGACAGTGGGATGATATATTTAAATTACTAAAAGAGAAAAACTGCCAACCAAGACTCCTATATCCAGCAAAATTGTCCTTCAAAAATGAAGGAGAAATTAAAACATTTATAGACAAAAAGTCACTGAGAGAATTTGTGACCAAGAGACCAGCTCTGCAAGAAATACTAAAGGGAGCACTAGAGTCAGATACGAAAAGACAGAAGAGAGAGGTATGGAGTAAAGTGTAGAAAGAAGGAAAATCAGATATGATATATATAATACAAAAGCCAAAATGGTAGAGGAAAATATTATCCAAACAGTAATAACACTAAAATTAATGGACTGAATTCCCCAATCAAAAGACATAGACTGGCAGAATGGATTACGACCCAGCAATACCACTGCTAGGTATCTACTCAAAGGACTTAAGGGCAAAGACACAGACGGACATTTGCACACCAGTGTTTATAGCAGCATTATCTACAATTGCAAAGAGATGGAAACAGCCAAAATGTCCATCAACAGACGAGTGGCTAAACAAACTGTGGCGTATACCTACGATGGAATATTATGCAGCTTTAAGACAGACTAAACTTATGAAGCATGTAATAACATGGATGGACCTAGAGAACATTATGCTGAGTGAGTCTAGCCCAAAACTAAAGGACAAATACTGTATGGTCCCACTGATGTGAACCGACATTCGAGAATCAGCTTGGAATATATCATTGGTAACAGAGACCAGCAGGAGTTAGAAATAGGGTAAGATAATGGGTAATTGGAGCTGAAGGGATACAGACTGTGCAACAGGACTAGATACAAAAACTCAAAAATGGACAGCACAATAATACCTAAGTGTAATGTAACTAGGTCGGAACACTGAATGAAGCTGCACCTGAAATATGGTTTTTTGTTTGTTTGTTTGTGTGTTTGTATCTTTTGTTTTTGTTTTTTTCTTTTTCCTTTTTATATATATATATATTTATTAGTATTATTATTTTAATTCTCTTCTCTATATTAACATTCTATATCTTTTTCTGCTGTTTTGCTAGTTCTTTTCCTAAATCGATGCAAATGTACTAAGAAATGATGATCATACATCTATGTGATCATACTAAGAATTACTGAGTGCATGTGTAGAATGGAATGATTTCTAAATGTTGTGTTAATTTCTTTTCTTTTTTTGATTAATAAAAAAATAAAATAAAAAAATTAATTAATTTGCACATCTAATATTATTTGTTTCACATTGTAAAAATCTTGATTCTTTTCATTTTGATTTTTGAATAAAATTTTAGTGAAATATCTTCATATTTTAAGTGCTATTTGTAGTAATCTTAATTCCTATTATATGTAAAGAATAATGATTTACTTTTAACTCAGCCATAAGCAAAGTGAATTACTATAGTACTTGTATCAGCTATCTAGGTTAAGAGGGTTTAGAATCAGAATTTGTGTTTCAAAAAAAATTTTATTTTGTTGATGTCTACACACATTAAATGGCTAATCAGTAAACTCTGGTTACATATATTTAAAAGACCTCCTTATAGTTAAATTTGATTATTTAACTACATATGCCAAATGTATTCTTCTAAATAAGTAGTCCTTTTCTTCTAAAGTTCAGTATACATAAAATTTAATTAATTATGAATTCAGAGAGAATTCAGTATCATGATTCATAATCATGATCATAAACCATTCTGTAGTTTAATATATAAGGACACGAATAGTCTCATTCTATAGAACTTTTATGCTTTTTGTTGTTCAGTATTGACTTATCATGAGAGTTGTTAATTTATTGCCATCCACTGTTATGTATATCAGTGTAGGAGTTAAATGCAGTAAAACATTAATTGAAAATCTATTCTTTATAAATACAAAATTTAAACAAGTGATCACTGTATTCTCTACCCTTGCATCTCTAAGAAATAATGGAAATGAATATCAAGATTGCCAGTTGTTCTTGCTGATATTAAAGAAGCCTGCTTTCAAATTTTAATTCATGTATTCTTAACCTAGGGTCCACAAAAATTTTCTTTCCATCCCTAAGAGATCCAAGGATTCAGGGTATCCATGAATTTGAATGGGATAAAAATTGCATCTTTATTTTCACTAACCTCTAATTGAAATATAAAACATAGGCAATAAACCTCAATAGTATTAACAGTATGTGTGACTTTATCACCAGTAGGAATCCCAGATATTTTCCTGTCACATCACAGTTGGTTTAGGTATCCTAAAATATTATTTCTGCTTATTAGAATCTCATATTTATAATTATTTGACTTTTGGGATCTGTTCTGTAACTACTTGTTGAAGTGTGCTTCAAAATTCATTGATTTTTTTCTCTTTCCTTTGTATATATGTTACATTTTAAAATAAAAAACATTTAAAGAAAATAAATGAATGTTGCCTAGAGAACTGGATATCCATACGCAAAGGAAAGAGGATCCATATCTCACACCCTATACAAAAATTAACTCAAAATGCATGAAACAACTAAACATTAGATCTAAGACCACAAAACTGTTAGAAGAAAATGTAGGGAAATATCTTATAAATCACATACTAGGAGGCAGTTTCCTAGAACTTACATCCAAAACAAGAGCATTGAAGAA
Organism: Tamandua tetradactyla; assembly: GCF_023851605.1. Lineage (NCBI taxonomy): Eukaryota > Metazoa > Chordata > Mammalia > Pilosa > Myrmecophagidae > Tamandua > Tamandua tetradactyla. The sequence continues at coordinate 78,130,809 of NC_135332.1, read as the reverse complement.
AGAAAGAAAGAAATGGGAACTCCTCAAAATTAAACATTTTTGTGCATCAAAGAATTTCATCAAGAAAGTGAAAAGACAGCCTACACAATGGGAAACAATATTTGGAAATGATATATCAGATAAAGGTCTAGTATCCAGAATTTATAAAGAGATTGCTCAACCCAGCAACAAAAAGACAGACAACCCAATCACAAAATGGGCAAAAGACTTGAACAGACACTTCTCAGAAGAAGAAATACAAATGGCCAAAAGGCACATGAAGAGATGTTCAACTTCCCTGGCTATTAGGGAAATGCAAATCAAAATCACAATGAGATATCATCTCACACCCACCAGAATGGCCATTATCAATAAAACAGAAAATGACAAATGCTGGAGAGGATGTGGAGAAAGAGGCACACTTATCCACTGTTGGTGGGAATGTCAAATGGTATAACCACTGTGGAAGGCATTTTTTTTTTAATCTTTGATGAGGTATCTGTTGAGATATTTTCTTTATTTTGTAATTGGGTTGTTTGTTTTCTTGTTGAGTTTTTAAAAAATCTTTTTTTTTATTAATTAATGGAAAAAAAGAAATTAACCCAACATTTAGAAATCATACCATTCTACATATGCAATCAGTAATTCTTAACATCATCACATAGATGCATGATCATCGTTTCTTAGTACATTTGCATCGGTTTAGAAGAACTAGCAACACAACAGAAAAAGATATAGAATGTTAATATAGAGAAAAAAATAAAAGTAATAATAATAGTAAAAAAAAAAACCTATAGCTCAGATGCAGCTTCATTCAGTGTTTTAACATGATTACTTTACAATTAGGTATTATTGTGCTGTCCATTTTTGAGTTTTTGTATCTAGTTCTGTTGCACAGTCTGTATCCCTTCAGCTCCCATTACCCATTATCTTACCCTGTTTCTAACTCCTGCTGGACTCTGTTACCAATGACATATTCCAAGTTTATTCTCGAATGTCCGTTCACATCAGTGGGACCATACAGTATTTGCCCTTTGGTTTTTGGCTAGACTCACTCAGCATAATGTTCTCTAGGTCCATCCATGTTATCACATGCTTCATAAGTTTATCCTGTCTTAAAGCTGCATAATATTCCATCGTATGTATATACCACAGTTTGTTTAGCCACTCATCTGTTGATGGACATTTTGGCTGTTTCCATCTCTTTGCAATTGTAAATAATGCCGCTATAAACATTGGTGTGCAAATGTCCGTTTGTGTCTTTGCCCTTAAGTCCTTTGAGTAGATACCCAGCAATGGTATTGCTGGGTCGTATGGCAACTCTATATTCAGCTTTTTGAGGAACCGCCAAACTGCCTTCCACAGTGGTTGCACCATTTGACATTCCCACCAACAGTGGGTAAGTGTGCCTCTTTCTCCGCATCCTCTCCAGCACTTGTCATTTTCTGTTTTGTTGATAATGGCCATTCTGGTGGGTGTGAGATGATATCTGATTGTGGTTTTGAATTGCATTTCCCTAATGGCCAGGGACATTGAGCATCTCTTCATGTGCCTTTTGGCCATTTGTATTTCCTCTTCTGATAGGTGTCTGTTCAAGTCTTTTTCCCATTTTGTAATTGGGTTGGCTGTCTTTTTGTTGTTGTTGAGTTGAACAATCTCTTTATAAATTCTGGATACTAGACCTTTATCTGATATGTCATTTCCAAATATTGTCTCCCATTGTGTAGGCTGTCTTTCTACTTTCTTGATGAAGTTCTTTGATGCACAAAAGTGTTTAATTTTGAGGAGCTCCCATTTATTTATTTCCTTCTTCAGTGCTCTTGCTTTAAGTTTATGGTCCATAAAACCGCCTCCAATTGTAAGTTTCATAAGATATCTCCCAACATTTTCCTCTAACTGTTTTATAGTCTTAGACTTAATGTTTAGATCTTTGATCCATTTTGAGTTAACTTTTGTGTAGGGTGTGAGATATGGGTCTTCTTTCATTCTTTTGCATATGGATATCCAGTTCTCTAGGCACCATTTATTGAAGAGACTTTTCTGTCCCAGGTGAGTTGGCTTGACTGCCTTATCAAAGATCAAATGTCCATAGATGAGAAGATCTATATCTGAGCACTCTATTCGATTCCATTGGTCGATATATCAGTCTTTATACCAATACCATGCTGTTTTGACCACTGTGGCTTCATAATATGCCTTAAAGTCAGGCAGCGCGAGACCTCCAGCTTCGTTTTTTTTCCTCAAGAGGTTTTTAGCAATTCGGGGCACCCTGCCCTTCCAGATAAATTTGCTTATTGGTTTTTCTATTTCTGAAAAATAAGTTGTTGGGATTTTGATTGGTATTGCATTGAATCTGTAGATCAATTTAGGTAGGATTGACATCTTAACTATATTTAGTCTTCCAATCCATGAACACGGTATGCCCTTCCATCTGTTTAGGTCTTCTGTGATTTCTTTTAGCAGTTTTTTGTAGTTTTCTTTATATAGGTTTTTTGTCTCTTTGGTTAAATTTATTCCTAGGTATTTTATTCTTTTAGTTGCAATTGTAAATGGGATTCGTTTCTTGATTTCTCCCTCAGCTTGTTCATTACTAGTGTATAGAAATGCTACAGATTTTTGAATGTTGATCTTGTAACCTGCTACTTTGCTGTACTCATTTATTAGCTCTAGTAGTTTTGTTGTGGATTTTTCCGGGTTTTCGACGTATAGTATCACATCGTCTGCAAACAGTGAGAGTTTTACTTCTTCCTTTCCAATTTTGATGCCTTGTATTTCTTTTTCTTGTCTAATTGCTCTGGCTAGAACCTCCAACACAATGTTGAATAATAGTGGTGATAGTGGACATCCTTGTCTTGTTCCTGATCTTAGGGGGAAAGTTTTCAATTTTTCCCCATTGAGGATGATATTAGCTGTGGGTTTTTCATATATTCCCTCTATCATTTTAAGGAAGTTCCCTTGTATTCCTATCTTTTGAAGTGTTTTCAACAGGAAAGGACGTTGAATCTTGTCAAATGCCTTCTCTGCATCAATTGAGATGATCATGTGATTTTTCTGCTTTGATTTGTTGATATGGTGTATTACATTAATTGATTTTCTTATGTTGAACCATCCTTGCATACCTGGGATGAATCCTACTTGGTCATGATGTATAATTCTTTTAATGTGTTGTTGGATATGATTTGCTAGAATTTTATTGAGGATTTTTGCATCTATATTCATTAGCGCGATTGGTCTGTAGTTTTCTTTTTTTGTAATATCTTTGCCTGGTTTTGGTATGAGGGTGATGTTGGCTTCATAGAATGAATTAGGTAGCTTTCCCTCCGTTTCGATTTTTTTGAAGAGTTTGAGGAGAGTTGGTACTAATTCTTTCTGGAATGTTTGATAGAATTCACATGTGAAGCCGTCTGGTCCTGGACTTTTCTTTTTAGGGAGCTTTTGAATGACTAATTCAATTTCTTTACTTGTGATTGGTTTGTTGAGGTCATCTATTTCTTCTTGAGTCAAAGTTGGTTGTTCATGTCTTTCCAGGAACCCGTCCATTTCATCTAAATTGTTGTATTTATTAGCGTAAAGTTGTTCATAGTATCCTGTTATTACCTCCTTTATTTCTGTGAGGTCAGTAGTTATGTCTCCTCTTCCATTTCTGATCTTATTTATTTGCATCCTCTCTCTTCTTCTTTTTGTCAGTCTTGATAAGGGCCCATCAATCTTATTGATTTTCTCATAGAACCAACTTCTGGTCTTATTGATTTTCTCTATTGTTTTCATGTTTTCAATTTCATTTATTTCTGCTCTAATCTTTGTTATTTCTTTCCTTTTGCTTGCTTTGGGATTAGTTTGCTGTTCTTTCTCCAGTTCTTCCAAGTGGACAGTTAATTCCTGCATTTTTGCCTTTTCTTCTTTTCTGATATAGGCATTTAGGGCAATAAATTTCCCTCTTAGCACTGCCTTTGCTGCATCCCATAAGTTTTGATATGTTGTGTTTTCATTTTCATTCGCCTCGAGGTATTTACTAATTTCTCTTGCAATTTCTTCTTTGACCCACTCGTTGTTTAAGAGTGTGCTGTTGAGCCTTCACGTATTTGTGAATTTTCTGGCACTCCACCTATTATTGATTTCCAACTTCATTCCTTTATGATCTGAGAAAGTGTTCTGTATGATTTCAATCTTTTTAAATTTGTTAAGACTTGCTTTGTGACCGAGCATATGGTCTATCTTTGAGAATGATCCATGAGCACTTGAGAAAAAGGTGTATCCTGCTGTTGTGGGATGTAATGTCCTATAGATGTCTGTTAAGTCTAGCTCATTTATAGTAATATTCAGATTCTCTATTTCTTTATTGATCCTCTGTCTAGATGTTCTGTCCATTGATGATAGTGGGGAATTGAAGTCTCCAACTATTATGGTATATGTGTCTATTTCCCTTTTCAGTGTTTGCAGTGTATTCCTCACGTATTTTGGGGCATTTTGATTTGGTGCGTAAATATTTATGATTGTTATGTCTTCTTGTTTAATTGTTCCTTTTATTAGTATATAGTGTCCTTCTTTGTCTCTTTTAACTGTTTTACATTTGAAGTCTAATTTGTTGGATATTAGTATAGCTACTCCTGCTCTTTTCTGGTTGTTATTTGCATGAAATATCTTTTCCCAACCTTTCACTTTCAACCTATGTTTATCTTTGGGTCTAAGATGTGTTTCCTATAGACAACATATGGAAGGATCCTGTTTTTTTTAATCCATTCTGCCAGTCTATGTCTTTTGATTGGGGAATTCAGTCCATTAACATTTAGTGTTATTACTGTTTGGATAATATTTTCCTCTACCATTTTGCCTTTTGTATTATATATATCATATCTGACTTTCCTTCTTTCTACACTCTTCTCCATACCTCTCTCTTCTGTCTTTTCGTATCTGACTCTAGTGCTCCCTTTAGTATTTCTTGCAGAGCTGGTCTCTTGGTCACAAATTCTCTCAGTGACTTTTTGTCTGAGAATGTTTTAATTTCTCCCTCATTTTTGAAGAACAATTTTGCTGGATATAGGAGTCTTGGTTGGCAGTTTTTCTCTTTTAGTAATTTAAATATATCATCCCACTGTCTTCTAGCTTCCATGGTTTCTGCTGCGAAATCTACACATAGTCTTATTGGGTTTCCCTTGTGTGTGATGGATTGTTTTTCTCTTGCTGCTTTCAAGATCCTCTCTTTCTCTTTGACCTCTGACATTCTAACTAGTAAGTGTCTTGGAGAATGCCTATTTGTGTCTAATCTCTTTGGGGTGCGCTGCACTTCTTGGATCTGTAATTTTAGGTCTTTCATAAGAGTTGGGAAGTTTTCAGTGATAATTTCTTCCATTAGTTTTTCTCCTCCTTTTCCCTTCTCTTCTCCTTCTGGGACACCCACAACACGTATATTTGTGCGGTTCATATTGTCCCTGAGTTCCCTGATACCCTGTTCAAATTTTTCTATTCTTTTCCCAATAGTTTCTGTTTCTTTTTGGAATTCAGATGTTCCATCCTCCAAATCACTAATTCTATCTTCTGTCTCTTTAAATCTATCATTGTAGGTATCCATTGTTTTTTCCATCTTTTCTACTTTATCCTTCACTTCCATGAGTTCTGTGACTTGTTTTTTCAGTTTTTCTCTTTCTTCTTTTTGTTCAGCCCATGTCTTCTTCATGTCCTCCCTCAATTTATCGATATCGTTTTTGAAGAGGTTTTCCATTTCTGTTTGTATATTCAACATTAGTTGTCTCAGCTCCTGTATCTCATTTGAACTATTGGTTTGTTCCTTTGACTGGGCCATATTTTCAATTTTCTGAGCGTGATCCGTTATCTTCTGCTGGTGTCTGGGCATTTAGTCAGATTTCCCTGGGTGTTGGACCCAACAGGTTGAAAGATTTTTCTGTGAAATCTCTGGGTTCTGTTTTTCTTATCCTGCTATTTGTTTCACAGATAAAGTATCTGTAGTGCTCATAGAATGCATTTGTGAAGTGAAAAAGATCTGTCTTTAGAAACATAATCGAACAAAATTGAGGTTAATTTTAACCCCAAAATACCATGCCACCTGGGCTTGAATTTATTTTTCTTTTCATAAGAAATATCTGGAATCCATTGTACTTTTTTTATTATTATTGTTTTTGTATCAAGTAAACATTTTTGCTTTAGTCTCACACATAAGGTAAAATTCTAAAATATTAATTACCACCTATTTTCGGCACCCTGAAGTAATGACATTCCTTTGTTCTTCCTCATGCAAAAACATTTTTTATATTTTACATTTAGTCACTATCATTATACACTCTAGGCATTCCTAGATTATAACATCTCAGTCTTTATCGTCTATCTTTCTTTCTGATTTCATTTGTGCTCCCAGGCCTCCTCCCTCTATCATTCTCACATTCAGCTTCATTCAGTGTTTTAACATAATTGTATTATAGTTAGGTAGTATTGTGCTGTCCATTTCTGAGTTTTTACATTCTGTCCTGTTGCACAATCTGTATCCCTTCAGCTCCGATTACCAATATCTTACCCTATTTCTGCCTCCTGATGGCTTCTGTTACCAATGAAATTCTCCAAGTTTATTCACTAATGTCAGTTCATATCAGTGAGACCATATAGTATTTGTCCTTTTGTTTCTGGCTAATCCCACTCAGCATAATGTCCTCAATTTATTCTGTTTTATGGCTGCATAATATTCTATCATATGTATACACCACAGTTTGTTTAGCCACTTGTCTGTGATGGACATTTTGACTGTTTCCATCTCATCGCAATTTTAAGTAATGCTGCTATAATCATTGGTGTGCAAATGCCTGTTTGTGTCCTTGCCTGCATGTCGTCTGAGTAGATACCTGGCACTGGTATTGCCGGCTCATATGGGAATTCTATATTTAGTTTTTTGAGGAACCGTCAAAATGCCTTCCACAGGCCTTCTGAACTAGAGGGAGAAGATGGCGGCTTAGTAAGACATGCGGATCTTAGTTCCTCCTCCAGAACAGCTACTAGGGGAGTAGAAACGATACAGAACAGCTCCCGGAGCCACGACAGAGATAAAAAAGACAGCGTACCCCATCCTGGAGTGGCAGACTGGCTGAGAGAACCCGCTCCGGTGAGATCGCCGAGGGGTGCGGGCTTCCCAGGGCGGGGCACGTTTGTCTGCGGGTCCCACCAGTAAAAGGTGCTGTGGGTCCTTTAACTTTGGAAAACTCTCGCCGTGGGGGAGGTTCACCAGCCGAAGCGGCTGGAAGAGTGCCAGCCGGCCCGGGGGTCCGAACGCAGGGAGGGTCGCCGGCCGCCGCAGCCCGTGAGAGCACCCGTCTGAATTTCCTAGTCGGCCCAGGGCACCAAGCGTGGCGGGAGGGCGCCAGCCGCCGCGGCCCGGGAGAGTGCACCGTTCCCAGCTGGACCGTGGAGTCACGTGTTTGGAAGGGACCCCCCCCGGTCACCATTCTCCATGGCCTGGGAATTTCCGATCCAATTCTCTCAGTTTGTCCAGGGGGCCACGCGTGGTGGGGGCACCAGCCGCCTTGGTTTGAGGACACCGCCTGCCCAATTCTGCCAGCTGGCCCGGGAAGGAGGAAGGGAGGGACTTTTAGAAAAACTAAAAGTAACCCACAATCCCATCATTGAATACATCTACTATTAATATTTAGTTTCTTATTTTTCAACATATTTTGATTAATAAATAAGATAAATTTACATGTGGACATAGTATTTACTATATGTCATTTAAAACATCTAAGATTTACAATTTGAATCCAGCTGTTTATGGCACAAAATTCACCTAAACGTTATTAGTATGTGCATGTTCTTACACATTAAAATAGTTTGCGAAAGCCATCTCTTTAAAATATACTTTCATAACATTCCATCTTAAGAAAACTTATATACAAATTTCCTCCCTAGTTTGTGTAAGGCCTGGCCCGGTCACCTCTGGCTGGAAGGCCCCCACCCAAACTAAAACCCATGAATATCCGGGCACACAGCTGTGCAAACTCAGCCAATGAGGACCTGCCCTGACAAACAAAGGCCCCCACTGCACACGGCCTGTAGCTATGCCCACTGCACACGGCCCCTAGCAATGCCCACTGCACACGGCCTGTAGCTATGCCCACTGCACACGGCCCCTAGCAATGCCCACTGCAAATGGCCCATAGCTATGCCCACTGCACACAGCCCCTAGCTATGCCCACTGCACATGGCCCGTAGCTAAGCCCACTGCACATGGCCCGTAGCTATGCCCACTGCACACGGCCCGTAGCTATGCCCACTGCACACGGCCCCTAGCTATGCCCACTGCACACGGCCCGTAGCTATGCCCACTGCACTCGGCCCCAGCTATGCCCACTGCACACGGCCCCTAGCTATGCCCACTGCACACGGCCCGTAGCTATGCCCACTGCACACGGCCCCTAGCTATGCCCACTGCACACGGCCCATAGCTATGCCCACTGCACACGGCCCGTAGCTATGCCCACTGCACACGGCCCGTAGCTATGCCCACTGCACATGGCCCCTAGCTATGTCCACTGCACATGGCCTGTAGCTATGCCCACTGCACACGGCCTGTAGCTATGCCCACTGCACACAGCCTGTAGCTATGCCCACTGCACACAGCCCCTACCTATGCCCACTGCACACGGCCCCTAGCTATGCCCCCGGCCCTAAAGTGCGGGAAACTCCTAACCTACCACAGGAGGCCCTGTAGGCATCATCAGCACCCCATTAGCCAGCCTATATCTAGCCCCGCCGCTCCTAGTGGGGCACGACTTCCCTGGCCCGCATCCTAAGCACCCGGACCCGGGAATCTTGCCCCAGGACAATAAACTTTTTAAACTCAGACTCAGTTTCTCTGATTTTTCAGTTGGCTACAGTTTAAAACCTAACAGTTTATATTCAGATTTCCAATCCTTTTGTGTTACTCTAACGCACTACTGAAATGAACAGTGACATGGCACATTTAGGGATGTATCTGTGAGGACATTTTTCATTAGAAGAGGTAGCAAACCTATTTGATTCATGCACTCAGCTGCTTTCCCTCAAGGGGCTACCAAAAGCATCTATCACAGACCTATGCACCTGGAAGCATCTTTTTTACTGTATTCACACCATCTCCAATGATCATTGAGTTTTCTTTACTTCAATCAGTAAGTAAAATAATGTTACCTCATTTTGGCTTTCACTTCTCCTTGGATCATTCACGCATTCTTTTGGATTTACTGGTTAGGGCAAAATCTTCTTTACTGATAGGTTTCTTTCTGCCAAGTTTCTTTTTTTCATTGATACTTTCATCCTTTTCTGATAAATTTGTAAGAGACTGTTAGAAACTAGGAATGTGTAACCTTTGCTTTTTTAAATAATGGGGCCCACAAAAACACCCCAATTAGAAAACACCTTCTAAACCCAAAAAGCCCACAGCAGGGACCCCACCGACTCCCAAAGTGCAGCCCCCAGCCAACCACAGCCAACCCCAGCCCCTGAGCCCTGGGGGACCAGCTCTGACCCCCAAACCGCCCCTGGCCCAGTGTGGCCTCATCGCGGCGCTGCCCCCAAGCTCCCGCCATGGCACGGGGACCCTGGCCTCTCCGGCGCTGCCCGCCTCCTGCTCCGGTGCCCGGTCTCTGCTTCGTCAGGCCCCAGTGGGAGGCCCCCGTGGCAGTCGGTGGCCCCTGGGCAGCCTCCAGGAGCGCGGCCTCAGCGGGTCCCCCCGATGCGATGGCGGCGCCTCTGTGGAGTCTCCCGGCTGCGGCCACCTTGACAATGGCGCCCCCTGCAGGGGAGACACGGGGGACACTAGGGGGCGCTGGGGAGGGGGCGGGCGGGAGGGGGTGCGGGCTGCGGCGGGGGGCCTGAGAGGGTCCTGGGCTGGTGAGGTGGCAGTTCACAGATGCGGGCTCAGTCAGGCACTGCAGGAAGGCCCCGCACCTGCCGCCCTGTCCCTGGTCCTGGTAGTTGGACCATGAACACTGCTGACCCAGAATCTCTAACTCAGGCCTCCAGGTGCTCTGCGCTCGGGAATTCTCATGCGTAGACAGTCTTAGAGGGCTAGGACAATAAGAGAAATCGGAGAGAGAAAGGAGGAAAGAACGATGAGGTACAAACCATCCTTTGAAAGGGGAGGCCTTGAACCTTTGAAATACATGACAAATCCTTTCTTTGGAAGTATAAGAGCAATGAGAAAATTGAAGGAGCAGGTTCATGAACACACCACTCCTCAGAAAGCACCTAGGTTTGATGTTTTGTCCAAATCATAAAGCAACCGAAGCCAAAATAGTGTCTCAAGGTGCTATTTCAGGTACACATATGATTATTCATTAAGCAGTTATTTGTTGAGATTTTACTTTGTGCAGAGTAAGAACTGTGCTGTGGTGGGTCCTAGAGAGTGAGTGGGGACACTGATTTGCCCTCAAGGAATTTACCTTGGGGCAGAAGAGGTGGTGAAGTTATCCCAAATATATGACTCCTGTTGACCCTTTGCACCTTTCACATAGGTAAATACTCCCTAATACTCTCAACCAGCCATGGTTGCACTTTCTGGACCTGTACTGTTGCCAAAAGTGAGCTCATCAGCCTGATGTGCACCAAAGCCACTTTTAGTCACAACTTATTTTGAGAAAAGAAAGGGTTTATTGCTTCATTGACTAATGAGGAGACTGGAGGAAACCTTAGATCAGCTCCATGAACAAAATAGAGTCTGGGCTTTTCTACTGCCTGGAGAAGGCCGGCAAAAGAGGTGGTGACAGATTGGGGGAGGGGCTGTGGCCTAATCAGTCTGGGAGAAGGCAGGCCTAAGGGAGAGGGTTAAGCAGAGCATCTGTTGGCCAAAAATGCTTCATCTTAAATAGAGGCTTAGAATGCTCAGTGTGGCTAGAACCCAACAGGACCGGCCAAGGTAGGAACTGCAGAGTCATAGGAACCCACTTTTCTGGCCGTGAAGCAAGCGTTTTCTGAATAAACATGTGGAGGTGAGAGTTCACATAAAAGAAATGAAAACTTTTCCAGACTGGTAAGAGAGTGGTCACCTCAGTGTTAAGGGGGGTTGGTAATTGGAGGTTTCACCTGCCCTTTCAGTTTGTGTCTGAATCCAATCCTGAAGGCTTCTTCAGTGAGCTCCTAAGAAACACTCCTCAGAGTGCCTCTCATCAAATTAAGTTTAGCCTAATGATCTTACTACTGCTTTTTGTTGTTCTTCTAACAACTTTTCTGTTCAGCAAAATACATTTGCCCCATTTTCCTTAAATAATCCTAGCAATGCTTTGCTCCAGTCTCCTGACATCCACTTTTGGCACACCAGAATGTATTCCTTATAAATACTGTTGGAAACAGAAATCTAATATGGCATCATTATTTACATCCTTTGGTGATTGATGCTTGTATGGTCTCCTAACCTTTACTGCATGAGAAACTTATGACTGGATGGGATGTCACTACCATGAGTAGGTATCTACTCATTTGACATGGAGTTCATCAGTATGGAGAATGTTCGGAGTAGGCTTGACCTGATCAGGTGAGCCTGGAAAGGGGACTGGATCCTTTGTGAAGTCACAGCTTGGAGATAGGAGAGGTCATATAGAGAGGACCAAATGGCAGGGCTCTGAGAGTGGCCTCTAGGGGCCAAAAGCAGAAGTTGTTCAACAAGTAGCAACACAAGGAAGATGTCAGTTGTCTAACCACCAAGAATTGTGTCTACCAACAGCCTGAGAAGGTGTGGGAGCTTCCCTCCTAAACTCTCCAGTTAGCTCTCAGCCCAACCAACACTTTGATATGTTTCGTGACACCCTGAGCAGAGTACGTGACCACTCTGCTCAGACTTCTGACCTGCAGAAATGCTGAGGTAATCAATTTGTGTTGTTTGAAATGTGGTGGTGATTTCTTACACAGTGATCAAAAACTAACTCCAAAACTAAGGACTCAGTGGGCATGTGAAGAGTGGGTCTCAAAGGGGAACACCGGGATGACACCAGGATGGCAGCTTGGGGAAGGGCTTGGTGCCAGCAAGGATTCTTTGTGTTCCATCTTCTGTTTAATGTCTGACTGCCTTGGCTAGCCCTTCTAGGATCTTTGAACTCCCGCCGAGTTGTGTTGAATGTCATATCTGTTTGTCGAGCTAAAATCTTGTCAGGCCTGCTGATATGGAGTTTTCTGGCCATCAGGTAAAAGAATTCTCTACTATTTCTCTCCGGTTCTTCTGGTGCTATTCTGAAAAATAATCAGGCCATCAACCCTGAGGAAGCATATCTGTGAAGAATGGCTTTTCACTTGACATTTTCTGATTTTGGTCTTAGCTCTCATTCTGTTCTAAGAGAAAGGGGTGCGCTCTAATAACCCCAAATTTACTTAGCCCCTGTGGGGATGTTTTGGTCAAGTTAAATTGAATTATCTCAAGGAGAAATGTTAACAGTCCCCAAATTAAAATGAAATGATAGTCAGATGGCAACCATTCTCTCTTCCTGCTGCTTCCTTTATGTGATCACAAGTGGAAGGTCTGATGTCTAGCTAGTCTCAGACCAAATGGGAAACTTTGAAGACAATCAAGGCTCTCAAAAAATGATCCAATGTGTTAGGGGAAGATGATGGCGTGAATGAAATAATGGCAGCAACTTATAAGATGGAGAAAATGGAATCAGCCAGAATTATTGGGTGTGGGGATGGGGGTGGGCAGCCAGCCAGGTGGACTGCTCTCCATTAAATATTGAGGGAGACTGGGCTATTACTTTCAACAGTGTTGCTTGAGGCAGGAAGTGCATAGGTTGGAAGCCTGGGCTTTTGGAAGGTAATAGAAGTGAGAGACTGGAAGGCTGGCTGTGTACAGGGCCGCCCTTCCCAGTGACTCCTCAAGACTTCCAGAAGATGAAATCTACACATGTAACAGGATTTCTTGTGAGGCAAGGGATAGGGGCAGAGAGGGTCCACGTATGGGCCAACTGAACTGGTACAGTAGACACAGGAGGAGAAGGTGGGTAAAGCACCAAATTTGGGGTTAGGGGCCTGGAATCACACAGGATGGGACACAGGGAATTAAGCCAAATGTACCCAAATCCTAAGAGACAGTGTAGCTCAGAGCAGGTATTGACCATTGGAAGCTGCCCATCACCCTGGAACCCTGCCCCTACATTTTGGATAATTTCCCACATTTGAGTCCTGTCCTATCAAGATAGAAGGAAGAAGATTCACAGTGTTAGGCTCCCTTGTGTTCTGGAACATGACCTGGGTTCTGCCACTTAGGTGCATCTGTGGGAGCCTTGTCTTAAGAAGTGGGCACCATGAGGAAGTGACTACATGAAGACAGTCTGCTCATCTGGTAAGCATGGTGGTCAAGGTATTCTGCCTGGCAGGGGCTGCAGAGAAGGAGCCCTGGCACTGGCTCTGCATGTTCAAGGGGGCTGATAGCCATGGCAGTGGCTCAGAAACTGTCCCCATCATAGGGTTGGACATTTTTCCTGATGCAGCACTTCAGAATGGCCTTCTATAGACCTCCCAGGGATTCTGTGAACTATCTGATATCCTCTAATAGATTCTTCTCTGTATAAAAAATATTATTTGCTAAATGAGATATTTTGACAAATAGCTACTAGTTCAGCAAAATGAAAGAAAAGCCTGTGTTTCCACTGGCTGCTTTAGTTTCCTCCCCTCTACTGTGCTGGCTACTTTTCTCTGTTTCTGGCAGTGCTGCTAAAAACCCTTTCTGCTTTCTCACATCCCCTCCTCAAGCTCGACCTCCTGCCCAGACCCCCTAATGCTTTAAATATTATCCAATCAGACCCAGCCCCAATATTCTCCCCAACCTCAAACTCAAATCTAAGGAAAGTGAAACTAAGAACAGCAGAGAATCACAGACGCTCTCTACTCCTCTGTTTCTTGGGTCCACAGCATTAGAGAGGGTAGGGTCCAGCAGGAGTAATCCGGGGAGGCCTGCTTCTTTGCTGTAAGGAGAGGACACTGGATTGCTTAACTGTGCAAACTGCCCTTTAAGTGTGTATGTAAAGGAACTACCTGAAATGGTGGTGGAAATGGAGCACATGGTGCAAAAACAAAAGACTTAAAGTTGCAGGGAAATAGAAGTATGCAGATTTCCACCTCTAGTATAATAACAAGCTTGTACAAAAACTAAATAAGATAATAATATAGAGGTGGTAGGCTGACAGTTTTCAAAATGATGAACTAAAGTAAAATGAGAAAGAGAAAGAGAGAGAGAGAGAGAGAGAGAGAGAGAGAGAGAGAGAGAGAGAGAGAGACCAAACCAAATGTGACAGCCATGTTAGCTAAAAAATGAATAAATAAATAAAAGATGAGGATCCAAAATCCTGAAATCCCTGGAAGAACATTGATAAATAACCAATGCAATTAAAGTATTAGCAAAAGGGCAAACAGTCATACCTGTGCTCTCTAAAAGCCCTACTTAGCCAGCAAGTTAAACTACCATTGTAAAGGAATATTCTGCTGGGGAATTCATTAAATCGGGAACAACTTTCTCTACTAGCCAAGAATAAGACATTTTGGCCTGTATGTGCCCAAAATTTCCACATCTGCTGATGAAATTGCCTTATGATTACATTAAAAGAATGAGCATAAAGGAGGACAAAGGCATTAGGAATCCCTGTCAATTTCTCTACTATGATAACTATGATGCAAAATTGTGAGCTACTCCCTGCTTTACACTAATTCAGTGCCCTATACTAGTAGGAAGATGCCCCTATACTGCGGGCTAACATGCCCCGGAAGGTTTTGATAAAAGTATGAAAACAAAATACCATCATGGACTTCAAAATTCACATAAAATTACGTCTTTTATTTTTAGGGTGGCAATATAATATCTGGAGCCCAGGCGAGCCTGTCAAGGGGCAGGGTCATGCCAGGCAGGAGGAAAGGCTCAGGGCTGGAACTTGCCTGGGGCTGGGAGGCCCCGGGTCACTGGTGGGAGGGAAGAGGCTGCCTGGACTGGCCTATTCCCACTGGGGACAGCTAAGCCACCTGACCAGCTGGAGACAGGCAGGGTGACCCTAGGGCCGACAGGCATCAGGGCCACTTAGAAGCAGCCCCTTGACCACCTGTCTTCTTCCTGTGAAAAAGGGTGGAGCGGGTTCTTTTCTTCACCATGCGGAAGGTCAGTTTTGTTAGAACTAAGTGGTAATTTCCTGAAGGGTCCATGGCGTCGAATACATTACTGTCATCAGGAATGATGAGCCCTGGTGGGGACAGACAGAGGCACAGTCAGCTGTGCTTATGGGGTTTCCCAAACCACTCCACCCCTTGGGCAGCACACAAAGTCAGACTCTCCCAGAGACGTGAGTCCCCCAATTAGCTCCAGGACCACCAAAGAGTCCTTGGACTGATGCCTGCCCAAGGGCAAAACTCAAGAAGCACTGAACCCAACAAATCTTGTTAACACGTGACTCTGACTGCACCCCTGGCAACCTCAGCCTAGAGCTAACACAGGGTCCTCCCACCAGCACATCTTATGGCCAAGTGCTTGATGCCTTCACTGATGGGGAGGTAGGTGCTATAAGAAGCATTCTCGAATGCAGATGTCCCTGAATACTGCACTCTTGGGGAAAGAGTAACTGAGGCCCACGGCATGGCAGACCAAGTACAGGCCTTTGATGGGACCAGGGAGTCCTCCACGGCCTGAGGTCCCTCAAGCGAGCACTGACTTCTGCTCTGATCCTCTTTGCTACCTGACTGCTCCGGCCTCGAGAGTACTGTACCATAATGCTTGTCAGACTTCCTGCTCCTGCCTCTGTTATCTGCCTACTTCTGTGGGAACTCAGATTTCCTTTTCTGAAAGACACAGTCCCATATACTCTGCTCATCTCAACAAAATGCTGATGGAAGATAAGGTAGGACATAGGAAACAATGATCTGGGAGTCAGAACTGATTCCCTGGGGTAATCGGTGAGAAGCCATGAGTAGCTCACCAAAAATAAAAATAATAATAATAATAAAGTTACCCTTACAGGGTATGGAGAGGCTCTGTGCTCTCGCATGGAGTATTTCCCTCTCCCATTGGGGACAAGAAACAGGCAGAGAGCACGTGAATAAGTGCTCTATGGGCTCAGACCCCAGGCTGCCTGGCTCCGTGTCACTGCTGGGAATATTGAATTGGGTCCCTGGAGACTCCAAAGAGGATCAAGAGGCTTTTGTTTTGCCTTGGCATCATAAAACATGGACTTCAATATTTGCTCTTGGTGTCCACAGACCCATGATTGCTTGCAATGCACAACTCAGCTCATCTGGCTAGAGGGTGCCCTGCCCGCAGAGCTCCTGGGGCAAGAAGAGAGGCCTTTGTCTTGGATCTCAATCCCACAGTCTGCACTAGGGCTCCAGTGCTTGGGCCACACCCAGGGATGACACATGGAGAGGAGATGCAAGTCACAGGGGGAGACACTTCAGACCCTGAGGACCCTGAAATGCTGAACATCTACCTTTTGGAGGTTGTCTTGGGCAGACACCCCAGGTGGCGGGGGCTAGGAGGACAGTGCTGAGGAAGCCCCTCACAGAGAAACTCCTGGACCAGCTCTCTGACTTACTTCGATCTGGTGAGATGATTTGCACCAGCTTGTATTCCTTTGCTGCCTCCAGATCCAGGTGGTACTCGTCCAGGGCTTTGAGGATCACAGCCGGAGCCCTGTCATGGCAGGTGATCTGGGCATGTCGGGGGACAGGCCATCAGGACATGGGTTCTGGGGCTGGCTCCCACAAGAGCAGTGGCAAGGGCCCTGCTGGAGCTGTCTCAGCAGGGAGCACAAGGCTCAAAGACCCACCCCAGTTGGGTCTGGTTGTAGAGTAGCCCCACTGCCCTCTGCTGCTCCCCTCATAGGCCTCCATGGAAAGAAGGCCCTTTCCAATCATTCCATCCCATTTCCTGCAAGAAAGGCATGTCTCCCTTACAGGTCACTGCCCTAGGGCTGAGCCCCTTGCCTCTGATCCTTGGCCTGCTCAGCTCCTACTGGCTTCCAGAGGTCACCCTATAACAGGGTGTTGGGGACAGATGTGGTCACTTGGGGCCAGTTCCTCCCACCACTCCGTGGGCATCTCTTTTCTCCCTGAGATTTGTCCTCTTGAACAGGCCACTCAAAGATGACAGAATTAGTGACTTTGAGAACAGATATCTAATCTAAGCCTGGGTGGCAGCAACGAAGAGGAGCTGGATGCCCAGAAGTCTACTACGTGCCAGGCATGTGGTGGTTGAGGGGACCCACTCCAGTGCCAAGCCCTGAACTTGGGCAGGGCTCAGATAAAGAGTCATACTAGCGACATCTCAATACACCCACCCAAACTCCAGTCTAAAACTGAAGTGCAGAGCTGGGCATATGTCTAATCCAGCACCTCAGGCAGCCTTTGTGCAGGTCGGGGATGAGGTGGCTCCATCAGCAGATCTACCCAGAATCTGCTCCCCTCATGGCCTCTTCCCTGCATCAGCCCCTACACTCCATTCCTGGGTGGTGGCAGCACCCCCTAACTGGCTTCCCTGCCTCTCTCCTACATGCAGTTAGATGGGATTCAACCCCTGAGGCCTCCATGACCTCAATCATATCCCCTGGGCCCTGTTTCTTCACCTCTGACCCATGAGTGGCCTCCGTTGGGCCAGGCCCATGTGGATCTTGGGGTTCTCCATGCTGTCCTTTCCCTCCCTTCTTCCAGGGGCTGCCTCAGTGAGGTTTTCCCAGGCTGGCCCACCTCAAGGTGGAAGCCTCACATCTATGTCCACTGTCCTCGGCCCTGACTGACACCGAACGCCTTTCTTTACTACTTGTGGATCTGTGTGGCTGTCTGTCCTTCTCAATCAACTAGGCTTGTGATTCCAGGAGGCCAGGGAAAGAACATGTCAATCATTCTGCATTCCTGCCTCTCAGGCAAGGGGCCCCCGGGGTCAGCTGTCCACCCAGCTCACCACTATGCTCTTTGGCACGTTGGCATGGTCCCCATCCAGGCTGACGTGGATGATGCAGGAGTCGCCCACCTGCTTTCTGTAGAACTGCAGGGGGCTCGAGGCTCTGTGGGCACTCAGAGGGGCCCCGGGCTGTGGGTGGTCTGATTTGAAGGTCGAGTCATCAATCTGTGGGAGGACGGTGAGAGCAGGGTCAACCCCAGAGCCTGTGGGACACTTTCAGCTGAAGACGAGCTTTAGGGGGGTTGAGAACCTGTTTCTAAGTCAGGACTCCTGACCCCTTTTGTGGGTGTGGAGAGGGGAAGGCCGGCACTTGAAAGGGGCCCAGAAGACAGACCTTCAGGGAGAAAAATGGGCAGATACCTGCTCTTCCTGGCCATCAGGGCATTTGGAGATGAGGCCCACACTCATTTCCTGGTCAGACTTGGAGGCATCGGCCTCATGTCCGGGGAGTGAGACAGCTGTGACTCCACTGCTGCGGTCACGCCCAAGCTGGAGCCAGACACTGGGCAGGGAGGCACTGCTGCAGCTGGGCTCAGCGCTGAGTTCCTGGAGGCTGGATAGAAGGGTGCCTTAGCTGGGGCTGATGCCAGGGAACCATCCACTCCCTCCTGTGGCTACTGCCCTTGGCGCCCTGGCCACCCTGCCAAGGGCTCCTGCAGGCCACGGGAACCCTGAAGCCCAGGCACCAGAATGATCACTCAGCATTTCCTATTTCCATCATGGCACAGCCTGGTCCTGTACGATGGGGCCATAAAGCTGTCACAGGGCTGGTCAGGAGAGGAGAAGTGTCCCCAATACTAAAGTGTAGACACCCTGAGGCGATGCTGAGTCCAAAAAAACACTGAGCCCTGAGGCAGCTGCACCTGCCGGCCTGGAAAGGGAACTCACCCTGTGCTCCGAGGCTTGCCAGCTTCTGGGAGGTTTGGGGCATCGAGGATGTTGCTGGCCGACAGGGCTGGGGGCTCCCGCTCACAAGACAGATGGAAGCTACAGGGCAGAGGGCTGCTGTGAGGCTACAGAAAGCCACAGCTCATGGCGAGGTCCTGCTGCTGCTACCTTCTGCCCTGGCCTTACCACTCAGAAGCGCTGAGCTGTTCCACAGCCCCAAACCAGGCCCTAAATTCCTCCGTGGGCCGAAAGTAGATATAGATGCATCCTGCCTGGAGGCGCTCGATCCTGGGAATGACCTTGTATTCCTGGGGCAGAGGGAAGGAGAAGATGGAGAAGAGGCCAGGGTGGCCTTGTTGGGTGGGAGTGGGGCTTCAGCTGGGATCTGTGGATTTGGTCACAGGAGCTGCCTCCTGCCCTGCACTCTCATCCAAGGCCTCCCTGATCTCAGCCCAGGATTCTCACAGACCCTCCTACAGGGAAATGTCCTTGATGCCAGCACCTCCCCAGCCTCCATGGGGAAGTTCTACCTGGTCTCTGTGAAACACTCTCCTGGTGAGAAACTGAAGGTGGATGGAGCAATGGGATGTCATGCCCTGTGAGTCTCAGATCATCTGTCCCATACCTCAACCCTGCAGTGATGTCCCCAGCTCCTTACCTTCAATCCTATGTCATAATTTCTCAATCTCCCCTGCAAGACACAAAGCCAGATCCATCAGCAGAGGCCCCAAAAGGCCCTGACCCACCCCCTCACCCTCTTCTGTGCACTATTGGGAGGGGTCACCAGGGCCAGGCCAGCCGTCACAGGACTCAGACCTATTCAAGGATCTGGGCACCAGAACAGGGGGCCCTGGGCAGAGGTATAGGGACCTTCCAACCTAACCATCTCTGAATGCAGATGGGGAGACTGTGGGTCAGGAAGGAAGGGACTCAGCAGCAGTCTCACAATGGAGGGGCCGACTCCACTATCTCCCCATGCGGGAGAGGGACAAGGCCTATGACTTCTGGGAATCTTTGCTTCCGTGGCTGGAAGGGGGACATGATGCCTTAGCTCCCAGGGCTCCTATAGATGAGCTGGGCCCTGGGCTGAGAACACAGCGCTCAGGGAGGGGCTCTCTTCCCTATGCTAATGGGACTCGACTCCCTCCTCCTGGCCCGAAGTCCTACTCACTTCCCGAGAGTCCGTGGGAGCTAACTGAAGGGAGGCCAGCTCTGACAGGAGCGTCCACAGGTCGGGAACAGTGGGCTGGGGGAAAACAGTGGCATCAGGTGTGGGATGGAGTGCCCAAGCCCGTTGGAGCCCACCCAAAGCCCCCACCCTGAAGCCTCTTTATCTCATTCCCCTTCCCCCACCCAGACCTCACCCAGCCGACATCTGGTGCCCCCAGCCACCTCCTACCGAGTTCCCCTCCAACCCCTTGGACCACAAGAGCACCGCTTGTCACCTCCCAGTGATGGCTCTTGACAAATCACAAAACACTATGAGGTTGCTCAACCATCTCTCCCAGATCCACCTTCAACTGGGCTCTGCCAAGGCCTTCCTTTGACTGCAAACAATCAGGGCCTCCTATATACTACCTGGTCAAGCCTCCACCTCAGGGTCCAGATGATGGCACACCTAATGGAGGCTCCCCAGGCTCAGTGGCACAGAAAGCAGTGGTGCCAGAAGAAGTGAGCCCTGTACAGTCATGGATGCCAACTCCACCCTGACCGTCGGTGTCTTCAGGCACCCTCACTCTCTCCCATAGTGGCCTCTCTTGCTCTCTCCTTGCTATCACCTCCCTGCTGGACTCCATAGAGATCCCCTCCTACCAGGGTGGACAAGGTCAGGGAAGCCATCCTCCCCTCACCCCATCAGCCCACCAACTTGACTGGGGTTTGTGCAGCCTGGAGGTGTCAGTTGACAGAAATGCTGCTGTCACCAATTGTCAGCCCTGACTGGGAGGCAACCGAGGAGCAGTACTCCCTGTGGTGTGACATTGACCAAGTTGGCTGGCCACCCCATCTCCTGTGTTGTGTGCCAAGTGCAGGCATGAAATGTGCCTCAGATAACTGAGTGTTCCATAATGTTAAAAGGGTGCTGTCTCCAGCACCTTCTCCCATTAGAACCAGAGGAAAGCTCAACCACATTCTTGTGCTCTCTTGAACCCCTGTGGGCTCCCTTGTGAGGAAGGCAGCACAGCGTGGTCTCACAGCATTTGCACATGAGGAACAGAGGCCCCACCGGGCTGTCACTTGCCCCTGGTCCTGCTGGGAGTCGGAGGAGTGAATGGCTTAGTCCGAGCTGAAGTCAACTCAGCACTCAGCACCACTGCCCAGGGATTGGTTTTCCCACCCTCATGCTTTGTGAGTGACAACCCAGTGGGTGAGTCATGCAGGGAGAAGGTGGAGGTGGCTCTGGAGCTGTGGGTGTCCAGTCCTGCGCCCACTGGAGTCTCTGACCGCCATTGCTCCCCAAGGCCATGCCAGATGTGTTCTCACCAAGGAGCCCCTTAGGAAATTCCCTCTGCCCAGAACTGTTTATGTCCACACAGCAATGGACATAAATTCATAAATCCTCCAAGCAATTCTCATCCCTAGCTGGGACATATGTCACCGCCCATGTGGGAACAGAGGAGAATCGTACAAGTGAGAAGGACACAGGCTAAACCTTTCCATTTATTATCTGTTCCTGAAATGGCCTAGCTACTTCTACCATACCCAAGGACCAGTGCCTCCTGCCATCGAACTGCCCCTGAGCAGTAGCTAGCCAAACAAATACCTCTCCCTCTTAGTCTAGACAAGACTGGCCTGGAATTTTCAAGGAGTATTCCCACCATGACGCCACCACCTGCCTCCACTTTACCTGGCCTGGCAATTCTCTTTTCTGGGAGGTTTTGCTCATCATTTCCAAATGATCAATGCTGTCCCTTTGGGGAGGAGAAAGAACAGAATGTTTGGGGGATGGTAAGAATGTGTGTGAGTGCAAATCCATTTGATTTTAGACTTCAGGGATCCCAATGGCCTGGATGAATGGGTTGGAAACTGAGGGTCTATAAACACTCCATATTACATGGTACCCATTTCCCATGTCAAATGAGATGGCTTCTTATCTCATTTTGATTTTGGTTGGGCAAAGCAATGCAGTGCCTTGGAGAAAACCCTCAAAAGTTTCCCCCACGGCTTGGCTTTTACCGGACAGGTCAGCCACTCTCTTTGTAGGTAGGACTGCTGAGGTCACAAGGGGACTCAGACCCCCCCCCCACCCATGCCATTGTCAGCCACAGGAGGTGCTGCCATCCAGCAGGGCTAAGGCCACTGGTGGGACAATGCCCTGTCCTTGGCAAGATCCTTGGTTCCCCCAGGGGCTGCTGTGGAGAGGGCCAGCCCACCTGGAAACTTCCTTCCATGTCTGCTTCAGGTGCTGGATGGAGTTGCTCCACAGAGCAGACAGGATGGCATCCAGGGACGTGAAGTTCAGGAGCACTTGGCATTCCTGGGGAAGGAGAAAGGAATGAGCTGAGAAGGGGGAATGAGCTGGCATCTCCACTTCTGGATGACCCTGACATGCAGAAACACCCCAAGGGCACAGCCCATGCTCAGCCCATGACAAAACTCAGGGAGGAGAGCTTTAGCTCCAGCTGAGGAAGGAGAAGTGGTAGGAAGTGAGTGCCCCACTCCTGGGACAGGCAAGGAAAGGACTGTGCCAGGAAATTCCCAGGGCTGGGGTCCACGGAGCGACTTGGACCACAGATTCCAATCCTGAGAGCTGATCAAAGCCAAGAGTGACACCCAAGATCCAGGAGGCTGGGAGGTCCTGCTCGCCCACAGCGTACCCTGGCCACCTCTACCCAGCGCTCCAGGATCCTGGCCCTGTCCGAGGCTGTCGTGCTCTGGCCGCTGAGGCAGGTGGTTATTACACAGTTGGAGACAAGGTGCATCTGGGTGATGACAGCGTAGATGGTGGGCGCCAGGTTCTCCTCACACTTCTCGGAGCACAGGGTCGAGATGGCTTGCACACAATCGAAAGCTACCACCTTCCTGAACAGCTCCTGGGGAGAACAGGAGTGTCACACTGCCTTGAGCCACCCAACGCAAAGCTCACCATCCACAGGCCTCTGCCCAGTGTTCTAAGCAGCAGCTTTGCAGGTGGACATTGTGATTTGGGCCATGAAGGGGCCTCTGGCTTTGGTTCTCTGCTCCTTGAAGGTGCTCAGCATTTGCAAAACCCAGGACCCTTATGCTGGCTGGGAGGAGAGAGCTACATTTTCCTCAAGTCCTCCCTCACCACCGCCAATCACGATGGGGACTCCAATTCCACATGCCGAGGAATCAGCCCAGGGAGCACATTGTGCTCCTGACAGCTGCCTGACTCCCTCTAATCTCATTCACATGCATGTTCCCTGCTGCTGCTACATCCCGGAGCTTAGTGTGGAGCCTGTCCTCATGTCCAGGACACATCATGTCTGATGCATGTGGAGGCCATGGAGGCCACTGGGACAGATGGCTGGGCTAGCCCTGGGCTCTGCTGCACATCTGATATTCTCCTCTTGCCCACAACATGCCAGTCTCTGACCAGCTCCCCTTGGTCCTAAGATGTTGATTGTCTGCACTCCCGTGCTCTGACATGCATGGTCAGGGCAGTGTCCTGTGATGTCCTCTCCAGCTGGGAATATGAGGCCTTAGGAATGAAGAACTTGCCCACATCACCAGGGTGGAAAATGGTGGAGTTGGGATTTGGACCCAGATCATTGGACCCCAGGTCTGCGAATGCCATTTCAGGGACAGCAGATGCCAGAAAAGGTCCATCGCATTCCCCCCTTAGGAGTCCAGTTGCTCACCACGTCCATCTGGGTGAGCTGCTCTGCCAGCAGCCTGGGAGGGAACGCCAAGACAGGGACCTTCCGCTCCCTCAACCCCTGCTCTCGGCGCCCAAGTGAGGAGCAAGAATGATCTTCTGGTGGAGTGACAGCTGGCACTGACTGTAGCTCAACAGATGGCACTGCAGTTGGTACCTGGTCTGCCTCCTGCTGCTCAGTGGGTGCCTCAGGCGGTGAGGCAGCAGGTGCCAGATCAAGAGAAGCCACAGGTTTTTGGTCTGAGGGTGGCAACTGAGTTGGCATCAGAGCCACCGCCAGCTCTGCTGGTAAAGCAGGTGATGTCTCCAGCTTCGGCTCCTGATCTGGGGATGATGCAGCCTCTGGACGTGGCCAGGTAGGTGATATCAGAGCTGCCTCCCTCTCTGGAGCTGGAGTGATGATTGTCGGAGAAGGTGGAAGGAGCTCTGGAGGCCACAGTGGCTCCACATCAGTAGGAGGCATTGGAGGCACTGTCACAGGTGCCTTTTGCTCTGTAGGTGACAGGATTTCTGCTGCCAACGATGGAACTGGCCCTGAAGGGGGTACTACGGTGGTTTGAAACTCTGGGTCTCACATAAGAGCCCTAAGAAGTGGAAATGCACCAACAGAACTGGCTTTCTATGGAGCTTTCTCGACCCAGAAAAGCCTGTACCGCCTCTACCTGCACCACTTCCCCCAAGGACGCCACCCTCAGAAAGTCTTCCAGATTGCAAGTGCTCAGGGGAGGGGGCCAATGTCCCCCTTGACTTCCTGCCCACAGGCAAAAGAGGGATTCTGCCCCTGTGACCCCCTCCTCTACACCCCACCCATCCCTACCTCCATGCTCCTCACCCTGTGTTTGGGTCTCACTGGGCCCTGATGGCTCCAGCTCAGAGAGGAGGAGCTGAGACTGCCTCTCCAGGGTAGACCCAGGCAGTGCCATCTGGGTGAAGGCCACCAGCTGTTTGAGACTGGGAAAGTGTGGGGTCTCGCAGAAATCATCAGGAAACTCATGGAGCCAGGTGAGCAGGATGCAGGAGAAGATACTGGGGGTGGACGGGGTCGCAGAGTGAGGAACAACCGTTCCTGCCACACTGCCTTCTGGTGACCACCCTCTCGGGTACGGGGCTCCTGGGCAAGACCAGCCAAACATTCTATTTCTGTCTGTCTCTGCTGGGCACCCTCCCACTGAAACAGAACTGTCATGAGGAGGGGGAGGGGTTGTGTCTGCTCAGTCAATGGCACTGCACTTGTACACAGAAGGAGCTTCATCAACTGCCTGATAAGGGAACAGAGCATGTCCCCTGCATCAGGTCCCCCTGAGCCATCATGTCACCTCAGTCTGCAGTCATGCCCCAGGAACTCTCCCATGGGTCTGAGTTCTGTCACCCTGCAGGGGATGGAGCCCAGATCTCTGCACTCCCGTGAGAATCATGAGATGGACTCAGGGACCTGTCCAGTCACTCTTGGCACCGGCCCCCATGTCCCATCCTGGGCTGTCAGGAAGTAGCCCCTCTCTCCTCACCCGGACCTCACTCACATTTTTAGGCATTCTTGGCCTCCTCCATCCCTGTCACACAAAGTGCAGCTATCGCCATACCTAGAGGGGTTATGGGTGTGTCACATGTACCTTCTTGGCTGTGTCCCGACTGATGACGTCTACCACTACTGTGGACCCCTGACTCAGGCAAACACAAGGCCACAAGCACTTTGCAGTTTCCTTCAATGAAGTAGGCTAAGTGCCTTTCAAATTGCTTGCCCTTAGATTATTCTCCATAGATCTTTGATGAAGATATATGAATGATCCCTGAGCTGCATCTTCCCAGATAACTGGTGAGGCCTGGGGCACCTCTGCCAGCCCCCAGCATTCTGGACTCAGGCTACACTGAGGACCGAATGCACTGAAATGCAATCTCAAACCTCCTTTGAATGGGAATACAGGACTCCAAAGATCACTTTGGAGGAGCAGAGCCTCTTGACGTGGAAAGGAAATTTCTAGATGTTGAGAAGCCCTCCCCACCGAGCTTCCTTTCCAGAGAGACTGGCATGGGGAAGCACTTTCCAAGGTCTGCATCATGCAATTCTGACTCTGACCTCAGCAGGTTGGTCCTGCTATGACCCCACTAGCAAGAGAAGGAAACGGAGGCAAGATGCTGCAATGACCTCCTTCAGATATTCAGCTCATACAATCCAGAGCTCTTGTGAGATTGAGGATGAACATGTGCTCACCTTTTGGACACTCGGTCCAGGACCCGTTGGGTGGAACGGAAGGGCCAGTAATGGAACACGAGGAGGGATACGCCGGCCTGGTTGCCCTCCTCGACAGCTGCCACCATGTGCTCCAGGAAATTTTCCCATGCTCCTACTTTGCCGGTGTACTCCTCCAGGTCACTCTGGACTGGTGACACATTTGCATCCTGAAACTGGAAGAGCAGTAGCAGGTAGTTAACCAAGGAGCTGGGAAACCAGGAGAGGTGCAGGGCTCGGAGGTGAATGCAGACCTGCCTCTCCGTGGACCCCCTGCCTTGGCACAAGAAGTGGGGCAGGAATTCATCTAGCAGAAAAAGATCCCACAATCCAAATAAAAATTCTGGTGAAGGAATTATGAAGTCATGAAGACGTTGTCATCATTCAGGGGGCTGAGTAATAGTGGAAGCTGTGCAGCAATGCGTGGAAAGTGCTTTATTCCTGTGAATCCTCACCAACCACCCCCATTCATGAGATAGGGAAACTTCAAGGGGGGCCTCAACTTTTTGCAAGACAGAAGCCATAACCATTCACACTGGACGTCTATGATCTTCCCTCCATCCTCTGGCAGAGGCTCTGCTCCAGACATGGAGGGGAAGGGTCTGCTCCCCTCTCATTCTTCCCCACTTCAGAGGCAGTGCATGGAGAAGACCGAGATGGTGAAACATCTTTATTTTCACACCAACAGCCAGACTTGAATGTCTTTTGCCTTAAAGGGAGTTCTGAGAACCTGCAACCATGGTGATCCCTGCTCAGGCAAAAGCGAAGTGCCAGGAGGAGCCAGGTGGGAGAAAGACCCCCATAGACTGTGACTTGAACAGAAGTCTCAGCAAAGAGCAAACCCAAATGGTCATCTGATGTGGATGGGAATCCAATTTGCACTGGACATCTGGAAATCAAATCACTAAAGGGATTCCATTAGCCCCCCTGACACCAGTCTGGCCAAAGAACAACATGTTCACAGCTGGGCCAGGAGAAAACAGGGAAGCAGCCATGGTAAGAGACTATTGGTGGCCACTGAACTGCTGCACACTTATGGAGATTCCATGGCTCCAGCTATTAGTATTCCTTGTATGTGTGTGACATACCCATTTGAGTACAGGGGTTCTCACCAGAGGAGTGGGATGGGTTCCCAGTCCATTAAGACACACAGAAGAGGTTCTGTTCTCACTTGATCACACTGATGACCCAGGTTAAGGGGCCTCCTGGCCATTATTGTGGGGGGGGCGCCCCAGCCATCCCTGCCACCCTGATCAGGTGGACAGGTGTCTGCACACTTGCCCAGTCCACTGATAGGAGATGGCAACTCTTGGGCCCAGGATTAACGTGTGGCATGGGGATTACCTCACCATCACCACTTGCCTTCCCAACAGCCATCTATGACTTCAGGTGTGACCAAAAAATGCCCATGTGGTTTTCCAACCTGACCGTGGATGAACCCGTTCCTCATTCCTCCTCACACTGAAAGCAGGACTGATATGGGACTGCAGAGGCAGGATGACAATGCTGGTATTTCCTGAATTGTCTGACCTTGGGCCACTTTGACTTACCTTCGGGAACTCCCTGACCAACTGACAGTGGCGGCGAGGTGGAGGGTTCAGCCAACGCCTGCATCTATTGAAAAATGTCTCCTTCCTAGCTTTTCTCATGCCAGAAACTTGTGCTCTACAAATGCAACATGAAAACATGTTGATCTGTCGACCATCTCTGGCTAAATGACCCTGGTGGTGGGCTGTTGTGGAATCTAGGTGCCTGGTTACCAGGGTTCTATGTTCCACTGGACTGCAGCTCAAGGGAAGTGAGGTCATCTCCTTAAGCCGCTTAACTGAAACTTCTCAACCGTTATGTCCTCCATGAAAGCCCCTCTTGACTCCTAACTGCTCATCCTCCTTAAACATGCTATCCTGTTCATTGGACCAAGTTTCCTCAACACATCACTCCCCACAGCTACCTGGGAAGGCCTGGGTGCAGACTGGGCCCCGACCATGAGGAGGGAGAACTCAATTCTAACACAGATGAACTTTCTTAGAAATCTTGTGACCATGGTGTAGTCATTGTTACTCTCATCTTAGAGTCTCCCAAGTTCCCACACCTACACGACAGGGTCATTCTCCCATCTACTTCCTGGGTCAACATGTGGATGTGAGATAATCAGTGTGAAAGCCATGGCTGGTTTTTGAGTAGCTGACATGCAAACAGACATGACAGCATTATAAGAAGTAATACTCTTGTGGGTTGGCTGTGGCTTTGCCGTCCGTGGAAAGTTAGATTCCTGTTTTGTCTCATTTATGGGTCAGCACCATGAAGAAGTTGAAATTAAATGGAATTGAGATAGGATGGCTCTGTGGCATGACACCTTCCTATGGTTTCACATTATAATCAGAATCAGACACAGGTAAGAAAAATGGCTTAGTCTGTCGACAGCTGTGCTGGTTTGAAAGGATGCATGTCCCCTAGAAAAGTCATGTTTTAATCAAAATCCCATTTCATAAAGCTAGAATAATCTCTATTTAATACTGTATGTTTGAAACTGTAATCAGATCATTTCTCTGGAGATGCGATTTAATCAAGAGTGGTTGCTGAGCTGGATTAGGTGATGACATGTCTCCACCCATTTGAGTGGATCTTGATTAGTTTCTAAGTCGTATACAAGAGGAAACATTTTGGAGAATGGGAGATTCAGAGAGATCAGAACAGAATGACATAGCCACGAGAAGCTGAGTCCACCAGCCAGCGACCTTTGGAGATGAAGAAGGAAAATGCCTCCCTGGGAGCTTCATGAAACAGGAAGCCAGGAGAAGAAGCCAACAAACTAGAACTACAGCCTAGGTCAAGGTGAAGCTAAAGTATGAGCTTTGTAGAATAGTCCAAGGATATGTTCTCTAGGCACAGCCTGAAAGACAAGTCAAGCAAGGACAGATGGTTTAGGGGAGGGTGTGTCTTTCAGATGGATAAACTCTTGTCCTTTTCCCAAAGCATAAAACGTTCCAGTGAGGCTGGCCATGGAGGAAGCGTGGTAGGGGGCATGTTATGAGAAGAACTCAAAGAAGGTGGTGTGCAGGTGTCAGGATGTATCATACAGGAAGAGAAAAGGTTGAACAACAGGACACGGTCCAGGTGGTCCCATGACAGCCTCAGAGCTGTAGAAACTCTAGCGGGCACATGTTCATCTCACTGAAGCCCAAATCCTTGACATTCACCCATGGAAGAGCAGGTATACCTCCATGCCCTCATTTTGCACAATGCATGTATTTTGCTGGCCATTTGCCTTCTTCCCGTATGGAAAGGCTCACTGGAATGCCCAGAGTTGACTACTTGTCAAAACTGCTGCTCAGGAAACATCCTGAGACAGACATCACAGCTCTAAAGTCACTTAATCCTGACATCTGGGCTACGATGGCTGAATTGAGCTGTCTGACATTCAACAGCTCAGAGGAGATTCTGCGAATGATACCTGTTCAGGTTTGAAATGATGCATGTCCTCCAGAAAAGCCATGTTTTCATCAAAATCCCATTTCATAAAGGCAGAATAAGCCCTATTCAATACTGTATGTTTGAAATTGTAATAAGATCATCTTCCTGAAGATGTGATTTAATCATGAGTGGTTGTTAAGCTGGATTAGGCGACAACATATATCCACACATCCTTCTGTTCGTCTCCATTGTACTCAGCCTTTTACAGTTTATAATGCCTTCACCTGTGCTGGGTCTCAGGCCAACATGCCTGGTCTCCTCCCCACCTAAGGCTTTGAGAAGAGAATTCTTGGAATAGTTTGGCCCTGCTGGGGTTTCCTTGCAGCAGGTATCTTGACCCCAGTCCTTGGCAGCCCATACTTTCCCATCAGCTCCTTAGACAATGGACATACTTGACCAGTGTGGAAAAGTCCATCAGCTTCAGACAGGTGGGGAAGGGGCTCTTGTCCCCCCAAGGGGTACTCATGGACAGTACTTTGGAGGCTTGTGAGAGGTGAAGGGGAGGTTCAAGTGGCTCTCACCCTGTCAAGGAGCCTTTGGTTGATTTCTTGTTCTGCCAGGATAGCCCTGTGATAGCCCCTGCTTATCTTGTCCATGCTGCTCCCCTGCCATTAAGTGAACCCCAACACAAAGAAATTCTGTCTCTCCAAATGAGTATTGCAATGGCTTGAAAGACATATGAGTTCATGGGGGGTCTGCTGACAAGTTATAGCAGAGGTTTCCCAAGGTCCACAGTGCCACAGTGTTCCAAAACACAAAGCGCATCAAAGCTTTGCACATCAAAGTAGAAAGAAGAAGTTGCTCAGCTTACAACTGTTCAAGGGAAGGGGAAAATTAAGCTTGCCTGACAGAAAAAATAACAAGTCAGGTGGAAGGAGTTAATTTCCTGAAAGCTGCACCTTCCCCAACAGAAAGGTGGGGTCCAGATCAAGTGGAATCCCTCCCTCAAGAAATTCAGGCCCCAGTTCCTGGAAGACTGAAGCAATTAATGCCAATCTACAACCTCACCTCTGTCTCAACCATGACCCCTTCAGAGAGAATCTGCTGAAGATAAAGGCACCTCATCACTTTACCCTAGTGGGATGCCTCAAGCTGCCAAGCACCACATACTGGCCAGGATAAGAAAAACACAGAGTTGAAGAGCTCCATAGGATAATTTTTCAACCTGCTGGCTCTCACCCTCAGGAATAACTGATGCAAGTGACTCTTTTCTTCTGACAGGGGGACAGTCCAGTCTGGGAAAATGGGACTTGGTATCTGAGTAGACAGTCCTCAAAAAAAAAAAAAAAAGGCCCCATATACGCTGTGAAAGAAACAGAAAATCAAGAAATAAGAAATTCTGATCAGATTAACAGAACCTGTGCTAGAGGTTTACAATAAGCTGAATTGAATGTCAAAGAACAGATAGAAAACTAAGCCATCTAGCCAGAAAATCCACAGGGAAAGAGTGAAAACAATTTCCACAAGAAACTAATTAAGGAAATCAATAGTCTAGATGCCAGCAAAACATAATGGGTCATACTAAGAAAACTAAATATATGGTCCAGTTAAAGGAACATACCAACAACTGAAATATGATACAAGAGTGGAAACAATTAATTCAGGATAGTTAAAGAGATGTGAAAAATCTCATCAAAAATCAAATCAATAATTTGAGGGAGGATATAAAGAAAGCATTGGCCAAAAGAAGAAAAAAAATCAAGAACTTAAAGGAATGAAAGGCACAATGGAAGAAATGAAAAGAAAAAAAGACGGGCACCTAGAACAATAGATTTGAAGAGGCAGAAGAAAGGATTAGCGAACTACAGGACTGGACATCTGAAATCTGACACACAAAAGGAAATACAGGAATAGAATGGAGAAACAGGAGCTCTGTCTCAGGGAATGGAATGACAACATGAAGCACATAAGCATACATGTTCTGGGCATCCCAGAGGCAGAAGAGAAAGCAAAAGGAAGAAAAAGATTAATGGAGGAAATTATCATGGAAAATTTCCCGTCTCTTATGAAAAACACAAACTTACAGATCCAAGAAGTCCAGCATATCCCAAACACAATAGATTCAAACAGACATACTCCAAGACAATTATGAATCAGACTCAGAAGTCAAAGAGAATGCGAGAATTTTGGAAGAAGCAACTGAAAAACAACCCATCACATACAAGGAAAACCCAAAAAGAAACTGTATGAATTTATCAACACAAACCATGGAGGCAAGAAGACAGGGGTATGATATACTTAAGATTCTAAAAGAGAAAAATGGCCAACCAGGAATTCTATATCCAGAAAAATTATCCTTCAGAAATCAGGGGGAATTAAAACATTTCCAGACCATCACTGAGTGAATTTCTGACCAAGGTACCAGCTTTCCAAAAAATACTAAAAGGAGCACTACAGGCAGATGAAAAGGCCTGTAGTGAGGGGTCTCCAGAAGTGTGTAAAAATGAAGACTCTCAGTAAGGCTTAAAAGAGGAAAAAACTTTGATATGATGTGTAAAATCCAAAAGGCAAAATGATGGAAGAAAGTATTGCCTTTACAGTAATAACTCAAAATGGTAATGGATTAAACTCCCCAATCAAAAGACACAGAATGGCAGAATGTATTAAGAAAACAGGATAGCCTCCCCCCCAAAAAAATCTATATGCTGTCTATGCGAGATTCATTTTAGACCCAAGGACAAAAATAGATTGAAAGTGATTGGGTGGGAAAAGATGTTTCATGGAAACAACAATCAGAAAAGTAGCTGTACTAATATCCGACAATTTAGATTTCAGAAGCAAAACAGTTAAAGAGACAAAGAAGGACACTATGTTTTGGTAAAAGGAAAAAATCAACAAAAAGACATAACAATGATACATATTTTTGCATCGAGCCTGAGTGCTCCAAAATACGAAAGGCAAACACTGAAAACACTAAAGGGAAAAATAGACACCTCTATCATAACAGTTGGAGACTTCAAATCCCCACTCTCATCAATGGTGAGTGCATCTAGACAGAAGACCAACAAAGAAACAGAGACTTTAAATAATACAATAAATGGACTAGATTTAACAGACATTTACACAACATTCATGCCACCACAGCAGGATACACCTTTTTCTAAAGTACTCATGGATCATTCTCAAGAAAAGACCACATGTGTGTCACAAAGTGAGTCTGAACAAATTTCAAAAGATGGAAATCATACAAAACACTGCCATGGATCAAAAAGGAATTAACTTGGAAATCAAAAACATGCAGAGGGCCAGAAAATTGAAAAATATATGGAAGAAAAACAAACATACTCCTAAAAAAATCAGTGGGTCAGAGAAGAAATTACAAGAGGAAGCAGTAGATATCGTGAGGTAAGTAAAGATGAAAACACAACATATCAAAACTTATGGGATGCAGAAAAAGTAGCGCTAAAGTGAAAACTCATTGTCTTAAAAGCCTATGTCAAAACAGAAGAGAAAAAAATCGAGAATTAAGCATTCAGTTGAAAGTACTACAGAAAGAACTGCAAACTAACCCCAAAGCAAACAAACAAAAGAAATAATGAAGATTAGAGCAGAAATAAGTGAAATGGAGAACATGAAAACAATCAAGAAAATCTACAAATCACAAGATGGTCATTTGAGAAAATCAATAAAATTGATGGACCCTTAGCAGGGTTGACAAAAGGAAAAAGAGAAGAGACAAATAAATAAAATCAGAAAAGGAAGAGGAGACATAGCCAATGACCCCACACAAATAAAGGAGGTAATAAGAGGACACTATGAGCAAATATATGCTAGTCAACTAGACAATGTAGATGAAATGGACAACTGCCTAGAAAGGCTTGAACAACGAGCATTGACTCAAGAAGACAGAGATGACCTCAATAAACCAATCACAAGAAAAGAGATTGAATCTGTCAGCAAGAAGCTCCCCAAAAAAGAGAAGTTCAGCACCAGCTGGCTTCACATGTGAATTCTACCAAGCATTCAAGAAAGAATTAGGACCAATCCTACTCAAACTCTTCAAAACTTTGGAGAGGGGGACTTCCTGGAAGATGGCGGCTTAGTAAGACGCGCGGATCTTAGTTTCTTCTCCAGGACACCTACTAGGGGAGTAGAAACGATACAGAAAGCGCCCAAAGCCACAACAGAGATAAAAAAGACAGCGTACCCCATCCTGGAACGGCTGGCTGGCTGAGAGAAGCAGCTCGGGTGAGATCGCCGAGGCGCGCGGGCCTTACCGGGTGGGGTGGCAAGCGGCCAGAGTTACTCCCTTCCCCCTTCCCGGGCCGGCTGGGAGAATTGGAGAGGTGGTCCCCTGAAACCAAGGCGACTGGCGCCCACACCACGCGCAGCCCCCGGACCAACTGAGAGAATTGGATCGGAAACCCCCAGGCCGCGGAGAACGGTGACCCCGTGACTCCCGGGGAACGTGCACTCTCTCAGGCGGGCCGCTGCCGCTGGCGCCCTCCCGCCACGCGTGTTGCCCAGGGCCGACTAGGAAATTCGGACGGGCTCTTTCCCTGGCTGCGGCGACCAGCAACCCTCCCTGCGTTCGGACACCCTCCCTGCGTTCGGACCCCGGGCCGGCTCAAGCCGCTTCGGCTAGCGAACCCCCAGGACGGCGAGAGTTTTCCAAAGTTTAAGGTCCCACAGCACCTTTTACTGGTGGGACCCGCAGACAAACGTGTGCCACGAGCGCCACCTACTGGGCAGGATAAGAAAAACAGAACCCAGAGATTTCACAGAAAAATATTACAACCTTGCTGGGTCCAACACCAAGAGAAACCTGAATAAATGCCCAGACGCCAGCAGCAGAAGATAACTGTCCACGCTCAAAAGATTGAGAATATGGCTCAGTCAAAGGAACAAACCAATAGCTCAAATGAGACACAAGAGCTGAGACAACTAATGCTGAATATACGAACAGAAATGGAAAACCTCTTCAAAAATGAAATCGATAAATTGAGGGAGGACATGAAGAGGACATGGGCTGAACATAAAGAAGAAATAGAAAAACTGAAAAAACAAATCGCAGAACTTATGGAAGTGAAGGATAAAGTAGCAAACATAGAAAAAATAATGGATAGCTACAATGATAGATTTAAAGAGACAGAAGATAGAATTAGTGATTTGGAGGATGGAACATCTGAATTCCAAAAAGAAACAGAAACTATCGGGAAAAGAATGGAAAAATTTGAACAGGGTATCAGGGAACTCAAGGACAATATGAACCGCACAAATATACGTGTTGTGGGTGTCCCAGAAGGAGAAGAGAAGGGAAAAGGAGGAGAAAAACTAATGGAAGAAATTATCACTGAAAATTTCCCAACTCTTATGAAAGACCTAAAATTACAGATCCAAGAAGTGCAGCGCACCCCAAAGAGATTAGACCCAAATAGTCGTTCTCCAAGACACTTACTAGTTAGAATGTCAGAGGTCAAAGAGAAAGAGAAATTCTTGAAAGCAGCAAGAGAAAAACAATCCATTACATACAAGGGAAACCCAATAAGACTTTGTGTAGATTTCTCAGCAGAAACCATGGAAGCTAGAAGACAGTGGGATGATATATTTAAATTACTGAAAGAGAAAAACTGCCAACCAAGACTCCTATATCCAGCAAAATTGTCCTTCAAAAATGAGGGAGAAATTAAAACATTCTCAGACAAAAAGTCACTGAAAGAATTTGTAACCAAGAGACCAGCTCTGCAAGAAATACTAAAGGGAGCACTAGAGTCAGATACAAAAAGACAGAAGAGAGAGATATGGAAAAGAGTGTAGAAAGAAGGAAAATCAGATATGATATATATAATACAAAAGGCAAAATGTTAGAGGAAAATATTATCCAAACAGTAATAACACTAAATGTCAATGGACTGAATTCCCCAATCAAAAGACATAGATTGGCAGAATGGATTAAAAAACAGGATCCTTCGATATGCTGTCTACAGGAAACACATCTTAGACCCAAAGATAAACATAGGTTGAAAGTGAAAGGTTGGGAAAAGATATTTCATGCAAACAACAACCAGAAAAGAGCAGGAGTGGCTATACTAATATCCAACAAATTAGACTTCAAATGTAAAACAGTTAAAAGAGACAAAGAAGGACACTATATACTAATAAAAGGAACAATTAAACAAGAAGACATAACAATCATAAATATTTACGCACCGAATCACAATGCCCCAAAATACGTGAGGAATATACTGCAAACATTGAAAAGGGAAATAGACTCATATACCATAATAGTTGGAGACTTCAACTCACCACTCTCATCAAGGGACAGAACATCTAGACAGAGGATCAACAAAGAAATAGAGAATCTGAATATTACTATAAATGAACTAGACTTAATAGACATTTATAGGACATTACATCCCACAACAGCAGGATACACCTTTTTCTCAAGTGCTCATGGATCATTCTCAAAGATAGACCATATGCTGGGTCACAAAGCAAGTCTTAACAAATTTAAAAAGATTGAAATCTTACACAACACTTTCTCGGACCATAAAGGAATGATGTTGGAAATCAATAATAGGCGGAGTGCCAGAAAATTCACAAATACGTGGAGGCTCAACAACACACTCCTAAACAACGACTGGGTCAAAGAAGAAATTGCAAGAGAAATTAGCAAATACCTCGAGGCGAATGAAAATGAAAACACAACATATCAAAACTTATGGGACGCAGCAAAGGCAGTGCTAAGAGGGAAATTTATTGCTCTAAATGCCTATATCAGAAAAGAAGAAAAGGCAAAAATTCAGGAATTAACTATCCATTTGGAAGAACTGGAGAAAGAACAGCAAGCTAACCCCAAAGCAAGCAAAAGGAAAGAAATAACAAAGATTAGAGCACAAATAAATGAAATTGAAAACATGAAAACAATAGAGAATATCAATAAGGCCAGAAGTTGGTTCTATGAGAAAATCAATAAGATTGATGGGCCCTTAGCAAGATTGACAAAAAGAAGAAGAGAGAGGATGCAAATAAATAAGATCAGAAATGGAAGAGGAGACATAACTACTGACCTCACAGAAATAAAGGAGGTAATAACAGGATACTATGAACAACTTTACGCTAATAAATACAACAATTTAGAGGAAATGGACGGGTTCCTGGAAAGACATGAACAACCAACTTTGACTCAAGAAGACATAGATGACCTCAACAAACCAATCACAAGTAAAGAAATTGAATTAGTCATTCAAAAGCTTCCTAAAAAGAAAAGTCCAGGACCAGATGGCTTCACATGTGAATTCTACCAAACGTTCCAGAAAGAATTAGTACCAATTCTCTTCAAACTCTTCAAAAAAATCGAAGTGGAGGGAAAACTACCTAATTCATTCTATGAAGCCAACATCACCCTCATACCAAAACCAGGCAAAGATATTACAAAAAAAGAAAACTACAGACCAATCTCTCTAATGAATACAGATGCAAAAATCCTCAATAAAATTCTAGCAAATCGTATCCAACAGCACATTAAAAGAATTATACATCATGACCAAGTAGGATTCATCCCAGGTATGCAAGGATGGTTCAACATAAGAAAATCAATTAATGTAATACACCATATCAACAAATCAAAGCAGAAAAATCACATGATCATCTCAATCGATGCAGAGAAGGCATTCGACAAGATTCAACATCCTTTCCTGTTGAAAACACTTCAAAAGATAGGAATACAAGGGAACTTCCTTAAAATGATAGAGGGAATATATGAAAAACCCACAGCTAATATCATCCTCAATGGGGAAAAATTGAAAACTTTCCCCCTAAGATCAGGAACAAGACAAGGATGTCCACTATCACCACTATTATTCAACATTGTGTTGGAGGTTCTAGCCAGAGCAATTAGACAAGAAAAAGAAATACAAGGCATCAAAATTGGAAAGGAAGAAGTAAAACTATCACTGTTTGCAGACGATATGATACTATACGTCGAAAACCCGGAAAAATCCACAACAAAACTACTAGAGCTAATAAATGAGTACAGCAAAGTAGCAGGTTACAAGATCAACATTCAAAAATCTGTAGCATTTCTATACACTAGTAAGGAACAAGCTGAGGGGGAAATCAAGAAACGAATCCCATTCACAATTGCAACTAAAAGAATAAAATACCTAGGAATAAATTTAACTAAAGAGACAAAAAACCTATATAAAGAAAACTACAAAAAACTGCTAAAAGAAATCACAGAAGACCTAAATAGATGGAAGGGCATACCGTGTTCATGGATTGGAAGACTAAATATAGTTAAGATGTCAATCCTACCTAAATTGATTTACAGATTCAATGCAATACCAATCAAAATCCCAACAACTTATTTTTCAGAAATAGAAAAACCAATAAGCAAATTTATCTGGAAGGGCAGGGTGCCCCGAATTGCTAAAAACATCTTGAGGGAAAAAAACGAAGCTGGAGGTCTCGCGCTGCCTGACTTTAAGGCATATTATGAAGCCACAGTGGTCAAAACAGCATGGTATTGGCATAAAGATAGATATATCGACCAATGGAATCGAATAGAGTGCTCAGATATAGACCCTCTCATCTATGGACATTTGATCTTTGATAAGGCAGTCAAGCCAACTCACCTGGGACAGAGCAGTCTCTTCAATAAATGGTGCCTAGAGAACTGGATATCCATATGCAAAAGAATGAAAGAAGACCCATCTCTCACACCCTATACAAAAGTTAACTCAAAATGGATCAAAGATCTAAACATTAGGTCTAAGACCATAAAACAGTTAGAGGAAAATGTTGGGAGATATCTTATGGATCTTACAACTGGAGGCGGTTTTATGGACCTTAAACCTAAAGCAAGAGCACTGAAGAAGGAAATAAATAAATGGGAACTCCTCAAAATTAAACACTTTTGTGCATCAAAGAACTTCATCAAGAAAGTAGAAAGACAGCCTTCACAATGGGAGACAATATTTGGAAATGATATATCAGATAAAGGTCTAGTATCCAGAATTTATAAAGAGATTGTTCATCTCAACAACAAAAAGACAGCCAACCCAATTACAAAATGGGAAAAAGACTTGAACAGACACCTCTCAGAAGAGGAAATACGGATGGCCAAGAGGCACATGAAGAGATGCTCAATGTCCCTGGCCATTAGAGAAATGCAAATCAAAACCACAATGAGATATCATCTCACACCCACCAGAATGGCCATTATCAACAAAACAGAAAATGACAAATGCTGGAGAGGATGCGGAGAAAGAGGCACACTTATCCACTGTTGGTGGGAATGTCAAAGGGTGCAACCACTGTGGAAGGCAGTTTGGCAGTTCCTCAAAAAG
This sequence comes from Tamandua tetradactyla, assembly GCF_023851605.1. Lineage (NCBI taxonomy): Eukaryota > Metazoa > Chordata > Mammalia > Pilosa > Myrmecophagidae > Tamandua > Tamandua tetradactyla. The sequence goes on along the minus strand of NC_135332.1, from coordinate 78,092,227 downwards.
CTGAATATAGAACTGCCATACGACCCAGCAATACCATTGCTAGGTATCTATTCAAAGGACTTAAGGGCAAAGACACAAACGGACATTTGCACACCAATGTTTATAGCAGCATTATTTACAATTGCAAAGAGATGGAAACAGCCAAAATCTCCATCAACAGAAGAGTGGCTAAACAAACTGTGGTATATACATACGATGGAATATTATGCAGCTTTAAGACAAGATAAACTTATGAACCATGTAATAACATGGATGGACCTAGAGAATATTATGCTGAGTGAATCCAGCCAAAAACTAAAGGACAAATACTGTATGGTCCCACTGATGTGAACGGACATTCGAGAATAAACTTGAAATATGTCATTGGTAACAGAGTTCAGCAGGAGTTAGAAACAGGGTAAGACAATGGGTAATTGAAGCTGAAGGGATACAGACTGTGCAACAGGACTAGATACAAAAACTCAAAAATGGACAGCACAATAATACCTAATTGTAAAGTAATCATGTTAAAACACTGAATGAAGCTGCATCTGAGCTATAGGTTTTTGTTTTGTTTTGTGTTGTTTTGTTTTGATTTTACTATTATTACTTTTATTTTTTCTCTATATTAACATTCTATATCTTTTTCGGTTATGTTGCTAGTTCTTCTAAACCAATGCAAATGTACTAAGAAATGATGATCATGCATCTATGTGATGATGTTAAGAATTAATGATTGCATGTGTAGAATGGTATGATCTCTAAATGTTGGGTTAATTTCTTTTTTTCCGTTAATTAAAAAAAAAAAAAAAGAGAAGGGATAATTGGAGATGAAGGGATACAGACTGTACAACGGGACTGGATATAAAAACTCAGAAATGGACAGCACAGTACTACCCAATTGTAATGCAATTATGTTAAAACACTGAATGAAGCTGCATGTGAGGTATAGGTTTTTTGTTTTTGTTTTTTTTGTTTTTTTTTTCTTTCTATTATTGTTTTAATTCTTATTCTGTTGTCTTTTTATTTCTTTTTCTAAATCGATGTGTGTTGGTTTGAAAGGAAGTATGCCCCCTAAGAAAAGCCATGTTTTAATATGGATCCCATTTCTTAAAGGTAGAATAGTCTCTATTCAATGCTGTGTATTTGGGACTGTGATGGGATCATCTCCCTGGTTGATGAGATTTAGTTAAGAACGGTTGTTAAACTGGATTGGGGGATGACATGTCTCCACCCATCTGAGTGGGTCTTGATTAGTTTCTGAAGTCCTATAAAAGAGGAAACATTTTGGAGAATGAGAGACTCAGAGAGACTCAGAGAGACTCAGAGAGAGCAGAGAATGCTGCAGCACCACGAAGCAGAGAGTCCACCAGCCAGCGACCTTTGGAGATGAAGAAGGAAAACGCCTCCCGGGGAGCTTCATGAAACAGGAAGCCAGGAGACAAAGCTAGCAGATGATACCGTATTCGCCATGTGCCTGTCCAGCCGAGAGAGGAGCCCTGACTGCGTTCACCATGTGCCTTTCCAGATGAGAGAGAAACCCTGAACTTCATCGGCCTTCTTGAACCAAGGTATCTTTCCCCGGATGCCTTTGATTGGACATTTCTATAGACTTGTTTTAATTGGGACATTTTCTCGCCCTTAGAACTGTAAACTTGCAACTTATTAAATTCCCCTTGTTAAAAGCCATTCCGTTTTTGTATATTGCATTCCGGCAGCTAGCAAACTAGAACAGATTTTGGTACCAGGAGTGGGGTGCTGCTGCTGCAGTTTGCAAATACCAAACATGTTGGAACGGCTTTTTAAATGGATATGGGGAAGATTCTGGAAGAGTTGTGAAAAGCTTGATAGAGAAGGCCTAGAATGCTTTGGAGAGACTGTTGGTAGAAATGTGGACTCTAAAGATACCTCTGATGAGGTTTTAGAAAGAAATGAGGCACGTGTTATTGAAAACTGGAAGGAAGGTGATCCTTGTTTTAAAATGGCAGATAATCTGGCAAAGTTGACTAATGGTATTGGCTGGAAGGCAGATTTTAAAAGCCATGAACTTGGATATTTAGCAGAAGAGACCTCCAAATTAAATGTCGAAAGTGCAGTCTGGTTTCTCCTTGCAGCTTATAGTGAAATGCGAAAGGAAAGAGATAAGCTGAGAACTGAACTCTTGAGTAAAAAGAAACTAGAAATTGAGGTCCTGGAAAATTCTGGGCCTACAGAAAGGGAGACTACAGAGTATAGTGTGGATTTAACCAAATGTGGAACTAGCCAGCCATTTCAGAGAAAGTCAGGATCAGACATGGAGTTATCCAGGAAAGATTTGTGGAAACTCCTTATATCTAATGGGCATGATCCAAGGCTACTGCATAGAAAGCCAACGAGAGTGCTGTGGGACCTGTATAAACAGAGCTGCTGCCAGTCTGGACTGAGGGGTTCAGAGAAGGGACACATTGGAGGAAAAATAACTTCAGAGGCAAAACCGTGGAGGCTGAGGTCTGAAGTCAGGAAGCCTCGGGCCAGGAGAGTGGACCCACCCAAGCCCATGGAGAAGGTGAGTTTGCCCCAAAGGCAGAGAATGGGCCTTCCACCTCATTGCAGTGGAAGAGTCATGCCGCCTCAGGCCTTGGAGAGGGTGAAGCACATTTCTTGGGGTTGGGGGAGAGCCTGGCTGCCACCACATGGAGGGGCTGAGCGTGTGCCCTGGAGATGGCAGAGAGCCCGGGTGCAGCCCCAATGCTTGGAGAGGGTGGAGCCGAGAGAAAGGTGGTCTCCCCAATATCCCCCAAGGTTGCATTCAGAGAGAGGCAGGCGTAGGCATTTGGAAAGGGTGGGACTGCTACTTTCTAAAGCCCTGAGGATAAATGAATCTCAGACTTTGAAATCTAATGGACTTTGCCCTGCAGGTTTTCGAAACTGTATGGGTCCAGTGACCCCTGTGTTCCTTCCTCCCTATGGAAATGTGTCTGTGTATCCTGTGAATGTTCCTTCTTTGTATGTTGGCAGCAGATAACTTGTTATGAGTTTTCAAAGGTCCAAAGCAAATGGAGAAAATTTTGCCTTAGGACAGACCATGCCTGTAACTGATTTGATGAGATTTTATACTGTCTCTAATTTGATACTTTGTTTGTATTGCTACTGAAAGGTTTAAGGATATCTGATATTGTTATGAAATTAATGTATTTTGTATATGGGAAAAACATGTCTTTTTTAGGGGCCAGAGGGTGGAATGTGTTGGTTTGAAAGGAAGTATGCCCCCTAAGAAAAGCCATGTTTTAATATGGATCCCATTTCTTAAAGGTAGAATAGTCTCTATTCAATGCTGTGTATTTGGGACTGTGATGGGATCATCTCCCTGGTTGATGAGATTTAGTTAAGAACGGTTGTTAAACTGGATTGGGGGATGACATGTCTCCACCCATCTGAGTGGGTCTTGATTAGTTTCTGAAGTCCTATAAAAGAGGAAACATTTTGGAGAATGAGAGACTCAGAGAGACTCAGAGAGACTCAGAGAGAGCAGAGAATGCTGCAGCACCACGAAGCAGAGAGTCCACCAGCCAGCGACCTTTGGAGATGAAGAAGGAAAACGCCTCCCGGGGAGCTTCATGAAACAGGAAGCCAGGAGACAAAGCTAGCAGATGATACCGTATTCGCCATGTGCCTGTCCAGCCGAGAGAGGAGCCCTGACTGCGTTCACCATGTGCCTTTCCAGATGAGAGAGAAACCCTGAACTTCATCGGCCTTCTTGAACCAAGGTATCTTTCCCCGGATGCCTTTGATTGGACATTTCTATAGACTTGTTTTAATTGGGACATTTTCTCGCCCTTAGAACTGTAAACTTGCAACTTATTAAATTCCCCTTGTTAAAAGCCATTCCGTTTTGGTATATTGCATTCCGGCAGCTAGCAAACTAGAACAGATTTTGGTACCAGGAGTGGGGTGCTGCTGCTGCAGTTTGCAAATACCAAACATGTTGGAACGGCTTTTTAAATGGATATGGGGAAGATTCTGGAAGAGTTGTGAAAAGCTTGATAGAGAAGGCCTAGAATGCTTTGGAGAGACTGTTGGTAGAAATGTGGACTCTAAAGATACCTCTGATGAGGTTTTAGAAAGAAATGAGGCACGTGTTATTGAAAACTGGAAGGAAGGTGATCCTTGTTTTAAAATGGCAGATAATCTGGCAAAGTTGACTAATGGTATTGGCTGGAAGGCAGATTTTAAAAGCCATGAACTTGGATATTTAGCAGAAGAGACCTCCAAATTAAATGTCGAAAGTGCAGTCTGGTTTCTCCTTGCAGCTTATAGTGAAATGCGAAAGGAAAGAGATAAGCTGAGAACTGAACTCTTGAGTAAAAAGAAACTAGAAATTGAGGTCCTGGAAAATTCTGGGCCTACAGAAAGGGAGACTACAGAGTATAGTGTGGATTTAACCAAATGTGGAACTAGCCAGCCATTTCAGAGAAAGTCAGGATCAGACATGGAGTTATCCAGGAAAGATTTGTGGAAACTCCTTATATCTAATGGGCATGATCCAAGGCTACTGCATAGAAAGCCAACGAGAGTGCTGTGGGACCTGTATAAACAGAGCTGCTGCCAGTCTGGACTGAGGGGTTCAGAGAAGGGACACATTGGAGGAAAAATAACTTCAGAGGCAAAACCGTGGAGGCTGAGGTCTGAAGTCAGGAAGCCTCGGGCCAGGAGAGTGGACCCACCCAAGCCCATGGAGAAGGTGAGTTTGCCCCAAAGGCAGAGAATGGGCCTTCCACCTCATTGCAGTGGAAGAGTCATGCCGCCTCAGGCCTTGGAGAGGGTGAAGCACATTTCTTGGGGTTGGGGGAGAGCCTGGCTGCCACCACATGGAGGGGCTGAGCGTGTGCCCTGGAGATGGCAGAGAGCCCGGGTGCAGCCCCAATGCTTGGAGAGGGTGGAGCCGAGAGAAAGGTGGTCTCCCCAATATCCCCCAAGGTTGCATTCAGAGAGAGGCAGGCGTAGGCATTTGGAAAGGGTGGGACTGCCACTTTCTAAAGCCCTGAGGATAAATGAATCTCAGACTTTGAAATCTAATGGACTTTGCCCTGCAGGTTTTCGAAACTGTATGGGTCCAGTGACCCCTGTGTTCCTTCCTCCCTATGGAAATGTGTCTGTGTATCCTGTGAATGTTCCTTCTTTGTATGTTGGCAGCAGATAACTTGTTATGAGTTTTCAAAGGTCCAAAGCAAATGGAGAAAATTTTGCCTTAGGACAGACCATGCCTGTAACTGATTTGATGAGATTTTATACTGTCTCTAATTTGATACTTTGTTTGTATTGCTACTGAAAGGTTTAAGGATATCTGATATTGTTATGAAATTAATGTATTTTGTATATGGGAAAAACATGTCTTTTTTAGGGGCCAGAGGGTGGAATGTGTTGGTTTGAAAGGAAGTATGCCCCCTAAGAAAAGCCATGTTTTAATATGGATCCCATTTCTTAAAGGTAGAATAGTCTCTATTCAATGCTGTGTATTTGGGACTGTGATGGGATCATCTCCCTGGTTGATGAGATTTAGTTAAGAACGGTTGTTAAACTGGATTGGGGGATGACATGTCTCCACCCATCTGAGTGGGTCTTGATTAGTTTCTGAAGTCCTATAAAAGAGGAAACATTTTGGAGAATGAGAGACTCAGAGAGACTCAGAGAGACTCAGAGAGAGCAGAGAATGCTGCAGCACCACGAAGCAGAGAGTCCACCAGCCAGCGACCTTTGGAGATGAAGAAGGAAAACGCCTCCCGGGGAGCTTCATGAAACAGGAAGCCAGGAGACAAAGCTAGCAGATGATACCGTATTCGCCATGTGCCTGTCCAGCCGAGAGAGGAGCCCTGACTGCGTTCACCATGTGCCTTTCCAGATGAGAGAGAAACCCTGAACTTCATCGGCCTTCTTGAACCAAGGTATCTTTCCCCGGATGCCTTTGATTGGACATTTCTATAGACTTGTTTTAATTGGGACATTTTCTCGCCCTTAGAACTGTAAACTTGCAACTTATTAAATTCCCCTTGTTAAAAGCCATTCCGTTTTTGTATATTGCATTCCGGCAGCTAGCAAACTAGAACACGATGCAAATGTACTAAGAAATGATGAATATGCAACTATGTGATGTTATTAATAATTACTGATTGTACATGTAGATTGGAATGATTTCTAATTGTTTGGTTAATTCTTTTTTTAATTAATAAAAAAAAAAAAACTTTGGAGAGGGGAGAAGACTTCCTAACTCATTCTATAAACCCAACATCACCGTCATACCAAAGCCAGAAAAAGATACTAAAACAAGAAAAAGACAGACCAATCTCTCTATTGCACATGGGATGCAAAACTCCTCAACAAAATTGTTGCCAATTGAATCCAGCAGAAGAAAAAACTACCAAAGAATAGAGCAGAAATTAGTTAAATGGAGAATACAAAAGAGCAGAATCAATAAAACAAAAATTGGAATCTTTTACAGATCAATAAAATAAAAACTCTTAACTGACAGAGACCAAAAGAGAAGACATCAACACAATCAGAAAAAAGTGGGGTGTGATTACCACAGAATCTGAAGAAACAAAAAAGTTCATGAAAGCTTACTATGAGCAACTGTATGCCAACAAACTATATGACCTCAATAAAATGGACCACATCCTAGAAACATACTAAAAACATACATTGATTAGAGAAGAAATGGAAGACCTCAACCAACTCTCACAAGTAAGGAGATTGAATCAGTCGTCAAAAACTTCCCGTGTCAGAGTGAATCGATTATGAAACCCAGAAAAGCAGTGTTTTAATCTTGGCCCAGTCTTTTGGAGGCAGCCTGTTCTTTTAGTCCTATTTAATACATTCAATAGTGTAGGGGAGAAACTTTGGATTAGATTCTCACCACAGACATGTGACACACCCAATGGTAGGTGTGATTTTGGGATTAGATAGAGATGTGTGTCCACCCATTTTAGGTGGATCTTGATTAGCTTGTGGGAGTCCTTGAGAAGAGGGAACATTTTGGAGAGAGCTTAGATCTGACACAGCAGAGCTGACATAGATGCCAACACTTGGAGAATAGAGACATGGATGTTTGGAGATGCTTGGAGCCCAGCAGACATCACCATGAGATGTTAAGCAAGCCAGAACGTGGACAGAACCAAGGAAAGCCAAAAGATGAAAGCCAGCCCTGGAGAAGAAAATGAGGAACCCCCACAGGAACAGAGCTGAAAGCAAAAGAGCCCAAGACTAAGGGGCCAGCAGATGCCAGCCGCATGGCTAGCCAGCTGACAGAGGTCTTCCTAACCCATCAGCCTTCCTTGAATTAATGTATTGCTCCCTGGATCTGTTAGTTGGGACATTTTTATAGACTAAAAACTGTAAACTGAAACTTATATATTCCTCATTTTAAAAGCCATTCCTCTTCTTGTATATAGCATTCCATCAGCTTGCAAAGTAAAACAACTCCCAACAAAGAAAATGTCAGATGGCATCACAGGCAAACTTTATCAAGCATTCCAATAAGAAGTAATACCACTCCTGCATGCACTCTTCCAAAAAATGGAGCATGAAGAAACAGTACCTAACCTCATTCTATGTAGCCAATATCATGCTAATAACAAAGCCTCAAAAAGATACTGTATGAAGAGAAAACTACAGACTGATCTCTCTAACGAATAGAGATGTAAATATACATAACCGAATCCTTGCAAATCAAATCCAACTGCATACTAAGAGAATTATTCATCATCACCATTAGCTTTTATTCCAGATATGCAAGGACACTTCAACACAAGAAAATCAGTTAATATAACTCATCACATTAACAAAGCAAAAGGGAAAAACTACATGATTATCTCATTTCATGCAGGAAAAGAAAATCACAAAATTCACCACCTTATCTTGATAAAAACACTTTGAAAAGTAAGAATTGAAAGAAACGTCCTCTAAATAATGAAGGGCTTATATGAAAAATAAACTGCTTGCATCTTACTAAATGGTAAGGGACTGAAAACTTTCCCTCTAAGATTGGGAACAAAGGATACACATTGTCACCGTTGTTATTCAACATTGGGCTAGAAGTTCTAGCAAGAATAATTTTGCAAGTAAAAGAAATAAAAGTCATTCAGACTGGGAAGAAAGAAGTAAAACTTTCCATATTTGATGAAGACATGATGGTATATTTTGTCAAAACTGAAAAAAAAACCCACAGCAATGCTACTTAAGCAGATCAATGATTCTAGCAATGTGGCAGTATACAAGATCAACATGCAAAAATCTGTGCTGTCTCTATTCAATAGTAATGAGCTATCTGAGGGAGAAATCTAAAAAAAAATTCCTGTCAGAATACCAAATAGAAAAATCAAATATCTAGGAATAAACTTAATGAAGAAGGTACAGGAACTGTACATAGAACACTGCAAAACACTGATAAAGGATATCAAAGAAGCAAATAAATAGATAGACAATCCACGTTTATGGATTGGAAGGCTAATTGTCCTTCAGATATCAATGCAATACCCAACAAAATGCCAACGACTTACTATACAGAAATGGAAAAACTAATTGTCAAATTAATTTGGATGGGAAATGGGCCTCAAATAGGCAAAATATATTGAAACAGAAGAATGAAGTGGGAGGCCAAATCCTTCCTGACATTAGAGCAAATCATAAAGCCACAGTGGTCTATGCATCTTGAGACTTGCATAAACATGAATATATCATTCAATAGCATCAAATTGAGAATTCAGAAATGGACCCTTAGATATATGGTCAATCATTGTTTATTTTGGGTCTTTTGTGCATGGATAGGCACCACGAATCAAACCCGGGTCTCTGACCTGGCAGGAGAGAACTCTGCCACTGAGGCACCGCTGCCCACTCCACCTCCCACTCTTAACTTTTTTAGTTTGCTGTCTCCGTGAGTTGTGACTACCATGCCCAGATTATATTGGGCCACTTCCTGCCCACTGGGAATAAGATATGTTCTTAAAGCAGTTGATTCTTATTAATTCAAACAGGAAAGTAGCCACTGAGAACTATTCTTAGGGGTTTTACAAAATTGCCATCCCAGATTCCATAGGTCTTACAAGGGAGGACATTCCACAGCCAATATGGCCCAAGAATGTGCTTCTCAAAATGGGCTGCCATTCTGCCTATTATCCCCTGGATACAGGTTCAGTGAAGCAATGAAATAGGCACTGTGAGTCTAGGCTCAAGACACTCACCAACTGAAACGTCAGCAGGACGGCCTTCTCTACCCTCACAGGTGGTCTAACTTCTCAGGAGTAGTCCTGTTTATGGTGCTGTGCCACCTCCATCACGTGCTGATGGAATTTAGATAACAATTTAGCCAATACCTGGTTCAGTTCCCCAATTATACCCACCATAAACTTTTATTGTTGTTAAAAGGAGAGAAAATAGAAGCAGGTCTGTCATGTTGTCTAGATTGGGAAAATGAGAATATGGGAAAAAGTTAATGGACTGAGAAAAAAAATAGAAAATATTTGGTTATAAAATGACTACCCCAATGCCATTTGCTTACAAATCTGGAGGAGCAACGTAATGAGAAACCATTAGTGTACAAAGACAGGAAATATTTGTTCCCTTTTGGGGGAATTTCCACAGTGTATGTCCTGTTACCCCCTAGGTATCTGCCTGGGACACAATGGCCAGATGGGGCAAGGGGGGGAGGACTGTGCTTGGAGGCCAATCATGGATTCTAATGATTCATTAATACCTGATCACCCCTCAGAGGGGAACCTGGGTTGCAAGAAGTCTCACAACTAGGGGAGGGCTTATACTACCAGGAGAAGATCACCAGTGGACAGAAACAAATGCTGAGCTAGCAGGCAGTGCCAGGTTGCAATTCATTCAGCAGGGGCCAGCTGCATGCCCAAGGAGCTGAAGTTATGGACTGTATCCATGTGCCAAGGTGAACAGGAACAATGAAACTTATTTTCTTAGGCTTAGAGAAGTGGAAAGTTGTAGCAAAGCTGTGGCATTCTGCTGGTCACACAGGCAAACAGACCAAGACTTTACCTTTAGTTTATTGATATGTTAGTCGATAAATAAATGGTCCCTGCTCCATGTCATAACTCTTTGTCTGGGAATTTACAAGGGATAGATGAGACAACCAGAAGTGTAAATTCATCATAGTTCTTTCAATGATTATTTTAATCTTTAACCTCCCCACTTAACACTGTCCCTATCTTCTCCAACAGGTCCTAGTCGGTTTGTTTTATTGCCCCAGCTTGGGACCCCTGGACTATTATTAATTGTGGATTCTTTCGAATTATCTGCCTTTGTTCAAAGGGACAGAAGATACCATTTCATATGTCTACTTTTCTAATGCGGGATTAGTTTGTATTGGGTGCAGGATTTACATCCACGTAACTAAATCACCAAATATTGCTGTGACAGCCTTTAGGCTATGGGAGATTCCAATTGTATCAATCTGTTGGCTGTATGAAAATGGTGCAATTCACAAAGAGCAAAGCTTAGTTTGTTCTATTTCAACAAGATAATTTATATGTATTTGTAACTAAGAGAGGAAAGGAAAGTAAGAGATGTTCTACAGGTTGTATATCTTGCTTAAAATTGCCTGGAAATTGCCTCTGCATTTCAGATTGATAATTTCTCTAAAATATCATGGAAATTGGAGATACATTAGTTAATGGACCAGCAGAAGGACAAATTCAAGAGATCTTTGTACTCAACTAATCTAGCCTTTGAGTCTTTATGAGAACCGTTTGGTGTCTTTACTGGTGACACTGAGTCCCTCATCATATCCCAGGTGTGGGACAAGGCTTGGGGCAGGACTGGAAGGCCTCCCACACTATTGTGCAAGTGGGGCCTGAATTGAATACCCAGTGGAGGCACCTGGAAAAGGAAAAGTAGGGGATGGAGATGACACAGGAGGTCAATACTGAGATTTGCTCATAACGGACACTGACATCTTTTTTTTTTAACAGGAGTCATAGCTTAGTTGAGCTTTGTGTTTCCTTCAGACCTGATTCAAATACCATTCCCCTTTGGCTCAGCCAACTAGATGACCTTGGACTAACCACTGGATCTCCCGGAGCCTGAGTTTCTGCATCTGTGAAAAGGCAACAATGGTGCCTGAGTCATAGGATTGTTGTGTGGGTTGCATTAAACTCATAGGACCTGAGGCACCAAGACTGGCACAAAGTAACAGTTGGAAAAATAGCATAACTCTGTGGACAGGGTCCCATTTGGCTCAGTTTCATTTATTCTATTTAGTATTTTAGATTTTTTTTTGAGTGTCCTCTCATAGACTCCTTAGAACTGAAAGGAACCTCAGAGGTCACACAGCCCCACTCTCATTTTTAAAGGAAGAAATTCAGTCTGAGAAAGGTTATGTGCCTAGCCAAAGGCCACCCAGCTTACTGACCCTTGAACTTCCCTCATCAGATCCATTCTGAGGTGTGTGCTCTGCTGACATCTCCTTTTAGGCTGAGCAGAACTGACTCTACTTTCATATTCTGTTGACAATTACGTCACTCATCATGTCATTTACAGCTTTGACTTTATATCTTTGGAAAGCACCTTAAAATGTAACTGCAAATATTCTACCCATTCGAATATGCACTCCACATGCCTAATAATGAGGCTTTTAGTGGTGGCACAGGAGAGCAGCAAAATGATGGCTCATGTGAAATGAGAGATCTGAGGCTAATGGGATTTGGTAATAGACTAAGGGTGACACTAGTTACCTGATCATTAATCTGCAGTTATATTGGTACATTTTGTTTTTTGGTATCATAAAATGTCAAGTCATTACTCAAAAGCTGGTTAAGATTTCAATTATTTCACAGAATTGTAGCAAAGTACCTCAGGATTGATTTTTTTTTTGCTTTTCCAAGTGTTATTTTTGATGTTCCTGACATATGTTTAGAAGTTATATGCTCTATTGTTTGTATGTCTGTGCCCCCCCAAAAAGCTCTATTTCTTATTATCTTTATAATTTGATTTTTCTATTCTTGTATTAGAAATTCCAGCTGCTTTTAGATTTTTGACATATAGAAGATGTGCCTATTAGCTTGCCAGCTTTTAATTTAGAGCATTCATTCCTTCATTGATTTTTCAAACTTTTATTGAAAGTACTTATGTGGAAGGCACCAGAGTAAGTGAAAGGAATGCAAAAGTGCATGAAACAGGGTCCTTAGTGTCAAGGAACTCAGAGTCCCATGGAAGAGATAGCCATAGTTTTGACAAACAACGATGAGACAAGACAGAATGCACCTGGAGAAGATGATGTGGGACTGAACTAGATCTGAAAGAATACCTGGACATAAAGAAAGTAGAAAAGAGGCTTTGAGCATGGGAGTGGGAGGTTGGGGAGAGAGGTAAGGAGTGTGCATATCCAGATGGAGGGCACAAGAACAGCAAAGGATGAGGTTGGTGGGTGAGGAGAAGCAGGCAGAGATCTGATCATAAAGGGACTCGGAAGCCATGGTGTTTGTATCTCTAGGTCAGTGGTGAGCTATGGGTGGATCTTAAGCAAGCAAGTGACAGGATTAGATTTATGTTTTTAAAAAATAAAAAATAGCCTATAGGGAAATAAACTCCCAATATTGCCTTTGGAGAGGCATAAACCCCTACTTTTATATTTGGACCCAGTAACAAAACGTGTTTCTTAGTTTTGCTTCTTAACTCCCTTCCTTGGGAGTGGGTTCTTACCTAATCCCAGCTCCCTCAGGCCCACTCCTTGTGCCTGGGCAACTGCCCTCACAGAGATCTCAGAAAGAAGACTCACCCTTTCCTAAGCCAGGGCTGACGGCACCCTGCTCTAGCACCCCAGAAGGAAAAATGGACAAATGTTATCATTTGCCAAACCGAAGTTACCATTGCTTCCAAGATACCATGTGCTTGAATTTAACAAGCAAATCCAAATTATGTATCTTAAAATTTCATCTAAGGACTCCAGGCTAGATCAACATTGTTAAAGAATAACAGTTCTCTGAGGATACAAATTGCCAAGTAATTATCCTTCTTACCACAACTGCAAACAAATTCCTGATTGATGGATATTTTATGAACTTTATTCTTTAAAGAGAGTCAGCCTGGAGAGAACCAGCTTGTCTCCTCAGTTTAGCTCAGACAAACCTTAATGCATTTTTTGGGCATTCACTTCCTTAGCCCATAAATAAAGTTTTGGAAAATAAAGGCCTTCAGGCCCCTCAGCTCTTGTCATTCAATGACTTTGCCTAACTTTATCTGTTAATAGATAGGTTTCTTTGTGTTTTTGGTACTTGTATAAATGGAAGGCATTTTCAGCAACTGCATTAACATAGGTGAATAGGAACTACCCACAAAAAACAGGCAAAAAAGTCAGTAATTCTTTTTAGATTCAGTGTTATTCATGGTACTGGTGGATACTTCCTATTAGCACTTCCAACAGAGAGAGTTTTATACATTAGATTTTTTAATTAGATTTTTTGAACTCAACTGTAACTCAAAGGAGCAGGGACTTGTGATTAAAGGTGATGGGTTGAGTGTATGCATTAAATCCACTCCCTCCCAACATTTCATTGAAATGAGACTGGATGAATTAAAAAAAAAACCATACTATTTAGAAATAATTTGAGATTCACAGGAAGTTGCAAAATAATTGTATAAAGGGAGGTTCCAAGTACCCTTCACTCAGTTTCTCCCAATGGTAACATCTTGCATATATATAGCATAGTATCAAAACCAGGAAAATGACAATGGTACAATCCGCAGACCTTATTTAGAGTTTACCAGGTTTACATGGGCCTGTGTGTGTGCGTGCATGTGTGTACTTCTATGTGTAGAGTTTGTAGCAACCGCCACAATCAGTATATAAAATTGTTCCACCACAAAAAGATCCTGGAGGGATTCTTTTTAATCAGCATAAACCCACAAGGACAACTGTGATTGGACAATAAGCTACACAATTTTAGACATTGGAAAGCAAACAGAGAATGGTAACTGACATAGCAACCTGAGAAAGTTGATTCCTTAGCCAGTTGTAGGGAAAGGAAAAAGGAAAACCAACCCAAGAACTGAGAACCAGCCCTGCTCATGAATAGACAGCACTAGGGTCTCTGAAAGTGTAACTTACCTCAGCAGAAATGATTGTAGTCTGATTGAGAAGCAAAGCTCTTCTACCACTTAGTGTGGGCTATTGCCTCTCACCCTCTAGAATAATTGGGATTGCTGTTCAGCAAATATTCACTCCCCTCTGCTTCCTACTGTGAGTGGAATATATGCCCCTTCCCCATTGAAGTCAGACTTTTCCATGTGATTTTGCTTCGAACTCTGAAATATATCATTGGATGGACTTAAATGTATTTGTCCTTTACCCTCTGGCAATCCACCATGAGAAGAGAACTGCTGCCCTACAGCCTTGCCCTAGAAGAGACACACATGGAGCAGGATTAGATCTACTCTGAATCCTGGAGCCAAGTCCTGCTAAGCTGCATCCAGAGGCAGAGGCACCACACTGAGCCTACCATTGTTGGCTTTGAAGATAGAGGGAGGGGGCCATGAGCCAAGGGATGCAGGTGACCTCTAGAAGCTAAAAACAACACTGACCAACAGCCAGCAATGAAATGGGGACCTCAGTCAAGTAGGCACATGGGAGAAAATTCTGTCAGCAACCTGAATGAGGTTGGAAGCAGGTCCATCCACAGAGCCTCCAGAAAGGAACCCAGACTTTGCAACACCTTAATTTCAGCCTTGTGAGATGCTAAACAGATACCTGCTGAGTGATGCTGTGTGCAGACTTCAGACACAGAGGAAGCATGATTTTAAAAATTTGTGGGTTCTTTTCCCTTTTTCTTTTTGAATAATAAACTTTTAGAGCAGTTTTAGGTTTAAAGAAAAATTGCACAGGATTTATAGAGAATTACCATATACCACTCCTCTTCCCCTGCCCCAGATTAACATCTGCTATTGTTAATATCTTGTATTAGTGTGAATGTATTTATTGAAATTGATTGTGATACTCTAAAATGAAGCTAATACAGAGAGAACAAATGGAGAAAAAGAAAAGGAGGAGAGAAAACCAAATGTCAGAAATCTAGCTACTATGTGATGCATTCCAAGTGTTGCTAATGAAACTGGCAACACAACTCCTTTAACAAATAAAAATAACCACCCTTTAATATTGCTTGAGTTAAAACTTTTCATTCTTGGCTTCAGCTTCATGGTGATGCATTTGCTTTTTTTTGCAAGTTGCACGGAAAGTGTGTTTTAGTCCCCTTTTTAGTTATGAGAGGATAAGGAAATGAGAACAGAAAAAATATATATGTTCTCCTTTAAAAAAAGTGAAATATTTCAGAATGTTTAAATTTTAAGGTTTTGTGTGGAAAATACTCAGTGTTGAATAAGAGTTTGGTTTCAGTTTTGGGGGAACAGACATAAAAATAGCAGATGAGGTTGTCAAGCAGCCCTAGTGGGGTCCTTTATGGCAGTCTGGGGGTGTGGGAAGTTGTCTGATTAAGTTGGGCTCTAGTGACTCAGCCAATTTTGTTTTCCATATTTGTGTGGAGTGATTTACAATAGGTGGGTGTTTTTAGGAGAGACTTGCATAACTCCACAGAACCCTCAACTCCATGCTCTAAATCCCCTTGAATTTGAACCCACTACAATGTGCCATTTTGTTGGAGGACCCAAATTTGTGATCTTGGTCATTTTAACTTTTTACTCTCAGAAAATTGAGGTTTTTAGATTTTTTCTTAACGAAGCCTGGTTATAGCAGCATCTTCAATGCATATGGGATTACTGATAAATAAAATTCCCTGAACCATTGGACCATACAGGAAAGGTGTGGCAAGGATGATGGGTATTCTCTAGGCCCAGAGAGGGTACACTGGAAGGCAGCTGGGCTTGATGTGGTTTGCAGTGTCCAACAGGTGGGGCAAACCTAGTCACAAGGCCGCAGGTTTTCCTCTGGTGGTGTGATTCAAGGATGTTAGAGAGACTGGGCAGTGAATTGTATCTGCTTTGGAGGACCCTATTAGACCTGTGAAGAACTCAGACACAGCTCCTGAATACCACCAGCCACTGGTATGAGCCAGCAAAACAGTGAAAACCAACAGGGAGATTTACAGCTGGGCCCAAATCTTGTCCCTAACTTTTGAACCCAACGAACTAAAGAAACACTTGTTCTTTTCCTTCTTCCTGCTTCTCACACCAACACACTGGAGGGGCTGTGCCTTGGAGAGCCAAGGGAACTCAGTGTCCTAGAAGGTGACTGTGACCCCACATCTCACTCATACACCTGTTTAGGTCTCCCTCAGGCTACCACCTTTACACCTGTTAAGGGCCCCCTTGGGCTATCACTGGAGGGTGGGGAGAGATGAGGCTTCAATCAAGTTTGAGACTTTATCTATGGTGTGAGCTCAAAATATCATCAAGAAAGGAAGTGGGGAATTTGACAGGGTCCCACTAAAAATAATCACCGGAGAAAAATAAAACCCTTTTATGCTTAACTGATCCACCTCCCAGAGCTGAGACCCACTCAATGAATGAGGAATGTCATAAGGTAGAAAGATGACACTGGCTTTAGATTCCACTGACTGTATATGGCCTCCTCAATTCTGGCTGTGTTGGATTTGGACTTAACCAAATGAAATGACTGAAGGTTGAATAAGCTGAACAAAGAGCAAGTTCTCTTTTTCTGGAAGGATGCAGATAGATAGGGGATGTTGGAGCAGAGACATGATCCTTAAAGTCATTTCAAGCCTGAGGTTCCTCTTCCTCCTCTGAGATCCTTGGAAGAGGTAGGTCGGGGGTGAAGAGGGAGAGTATGCTGCTGGTGTGGTGGTGGTCTGCAGTTTACTTCATTGGGGTGAATGGCCTTAGGACCTGCCTAGGCCTAGAGGTTAGTGACACAGCAGCTGGAGTCTCCTCCAGTTACCCTTGTATAGACTAAGGGCAAGCTCTTGTGCTGGTCACGGCTTTCCTCTGGTCACAGATCCAGAAAGCATTGAACTAGTTGGCTGTCAGGTCTGGCCTGAGGACTCCAGGGGATGTACAGCAGTGACAGGCCACCACGGGGAACACACCCTGAGCTCTTGTGGTCACTTTAATTTTTGGTGGCCTTCTTGCCGCACTGACCACCCCTCCCCCCTGTTCTGGTGGGTGGGCCAACTACTCACTCCTCCCAGGTGCTGTGGTCTTGACATCTCTTCTATAGATATAGATAAGGATGTGGCTATATATATATAAGCACAGGCCAGAAGGGTCTGCATGTGGAGCCTTGGCCACAGGCAGCCAGCAGACTGTGGTACTTAGTTACAGGTCTTTATGCCTTGACTCATGGGCTTAGCCTGGCACAAGGAGTGGGAAGAGCTCAGGTCCATAGCTTCTGAGGACCTCCTGTGTTTCAAAACCAATTTCTCTAAGGATTTTCCAGCAATTCTTTTATACTTTCCTGCCCTCTTGGCTAAAGAGAAAAACCACCCCTCTCCCCAACCTGATCCTTGCTTGACCACTTCCACTGTTATTTGTATGGGAAGTGCATATATTAAAGAAACCCATATAACCTTTTGCAATGTGGCTGGGGTTGTCAGATCTAGCAAATAACAATATAGGATACCCAGTTAAGTTTAAATTTCAGATGAAGAATGAATAAGCTTTTAGTATAAGTATGTCCCAAGTATCGGATTGTGAATCTGAAATTAAACTTCAACTGGGTGTGTGGAATTTGTTTTGCAACTCTAAATGGGGCTTGCTTCCACAGTTTAAACCTCTTTCCAAAGAAGTAGTCACAGCACTCAGTCTTGGGAGTAGGAATAATTCCCACTCTGTTCTCTCTCTCTCCCTCTAGCAGGAGGAGATTTGAGCCCCTGGGTGTCACCTAAAGGACCTGCAGGTCCAGCTTAGGGCACAGACATGGTGATGTCTTCTCTGAAAATTCCCATTTAGCCTGCAGTCCCCACTTGCCCATCTTAAAGACTGTCCAGAATCTTCCTCACAGTACCCCTGTACCCTGGGGGTTATTTAGTCTTGTGTCCAAACATTAGGCAGCACTACCCACCTCCTCACCTTGCAAAAACAACAACAGAACCAGATCACTGTGCAATATTGGATTAATTTGCACTTCTGGGTTTGAGGTACCTTTGTCCAGTGCTGCTAGGGGCCCTTCACCTGGGCTGATGGTTGCCAGGCCATGGTGGTTTTCTGAGGGAAGCCACTTGCACAGTTGGCTTCAGGTTTTGATGGTTCTGTGTCAGTGTGGCCCTGGCCAGCTGGTCCTGGAGAGGAGCTGGACTTATAGGCCACACGTCCCTCTTTGCTTAGGATGTTTTCCTTTGGGCTCTTGGCCCATTCCTGCTAGCTGACCCTGATCAGGATGTTCCATCTAACTTCTTTGTAGTTTCATTTGCTATCATGAAACCTAAAAGCAGCAGGTCAGTTCCTCACCTCGGTGCTCCTGGGCCATGTTCTGACCTCCACACTCCCCTCAGCACCCTGCCCTGCGTATAAAGTAGAATTACAAAGGGTCCTTCTTAAGGCCTCAGGGCAGGGGCTCACCTCACCTTTACCACCTCACCTTTACATAACCCGGAGAGGTCACCTAAGTGACTCTCCAACAAAATGTGCTGGGTCCACTTAGACAGAGAAGCAGTTAGGAATTTTAAGATGGTTATTTCTCAAAATTCTACCTAATCAGAGAGATTAGGTTATCTACTCAAATCAGAGAGAGCAAATGGGGGCCTCATGCTGAGGTTTGGTAAATCAGATCACTTCACAGGTTGTTGAAAAGAGTGTTTGCAGCTGATTTGGAATTCCCATACCACAAACGAGCAGCCTCATGGATGCCTGTATGCACATGTGTATGCGTGTGTGTGTGTGTGTGTGTGTGTTTGGTGCAAGTTCAACAAATCTTTGGCTCTCCCTTAGAGATCAGTCAGGCCATTGGAACAGCCAGTCAGCAGGTCTCATGTCACAAAGCATTTCTCTAAAGCAGGAAATAAACATATAATCCATATTGTGTTTGAAGAAGACAACTGGTTCAGAGAGTTTGCTGGGCTATTTTTAGCATTAGAGTCTGGAAGGAAAATGATGTCACATGCTGGCAAGAGTGTTCAAATATCCCAATCAGGCCACAACTGAAGAATTTGTGTTTTTATTTGTTTCTTTCAGAGTTGGGATTGTTTGAAAAAAAAGTTGAGTTTTAAATCCCTCAATCCAGAAGTCTTTGCAGCTTGAACTGTGCCCAGGGCTGCATTGTCTCCTGTGTCTTGTCAAACAGATGTGAAAGCTCCTGCAAGCCAACAGACTTGATCAAAGTGCATGAGCTAGTGGTAGAGGAGGAGGGATTGTCTCCTGATAGGGGATGGACTTGCTCACAGAACAGCAAAAGGCCAGCTATATGAAAGTGATCCTAATCAGGATTTCCTGACTCTGCTGTGTGATCTTGGGGAAGTTTCTAAATGTTTCTGATTTTCAATCATCTCATTTGTAAAATTGGATACTACCTACCTCAGAAGATTGTGGGTAATGAAAAAAATAATGAATGAAATTTACTATTGTAGTGCATACTACATAGTAGGTATTAAATAAATATTTGTTCCCTTCTCTCCTTTGTCTTTTCCAAGAACGCATTTTATGTCTCACATTTTTTACTATGGAATAAACATTTAAAAGACACCTGCCCCCCTGAAGCCCTTCTAACCTAATGCCTTTAAGTGAAGAAGAGAACATAGAAGAAATAAAGTCATGGCAGTATGTAGGGAAGGGAGAGAAAGAGTATAATTGTAATTTTTTTCCTGCTCCCTTTGGGAGTCATGGCTCACCTTTCATTATGAAATGGTGGTTTTATTGGCAGATAAGTGACATAGTCCATGCACTGGTTTGGGAATCTGGGGGTAGGTTTTTCATTTTAGCTTGTAAATTGCCTAATAGAGGAAGGTCACTGCTCTTGGCCAGTAACTCCCAGAGCAACCTGCTCTGGTATTTATGTTCGAGGCAACTGGATACCTGGGAGCCTCTGGGACATCCACTGGCCTCTTGGTGAGAATCATGTTCTCTAATGTTATTTCACTTTTGTTCTCTTTTTGGATTTTCTTCTTTATTTGTTTAAAATGGGGAGACTGGAGACAGTTGATGATCATTTTAGGGGGAAATTATTACTTTTTAGGAAACTCTGGAGGTGGAAGGAAGAGAGGCTGGCACCAAGTGAGAGAGACAAGACTCTGCTTTCAGAACAGGAAGTCACACCTGCCCATTCCTTTCAGGGGGAGCATTGGTTCAGTTCTGGGCAGGAGTGGGAGAGTGGGTGGGGGTGAGGGATTATCAGTTCTCTCCTGTCATACAAAATCTAGAAACAGATCCAGCTTCCTTCTCTCTTGTATTCACTGCTCATATAGCAGCTACAGACCAGTGATTTTGTTGTATGAAAGAGTCTCAGAAATGACCAATCATGGTGCTTTAGGGCAGCTTGAGGGCAGAGTGATTCAAGCAGGTGTTGAGCAGAAGTAGGAAAAGGGCCTGTTCTTATAAGAACAAGGCTCCTGTCTACAGTTAACATTTATATACAGACCTGCTTGATTCACCTGATGGCCGAGTGGCAGTCATAGGTCACTGGGGTAGGCAAATAGGGGATAAGCGCTAATAAACAATGGCTAACCAGGCTTCAGGGGACCCTGGGAGACCCAAAGGGAGCTCAGAGGATGGACACCTCAGTGGACTTGAAAGGTTAGGGAAGTGTTTCTGGAAGAAGTTAAGTTGGTGACGTATAGGATGAATTTCACACTTGATGCCAGGCAAGAGGAGTAGGAATAGAAATAGAATTTGCAAAATTCTAGAGGAGAGTCAGGGCACAGCATTTTTTTTCTAATTTATTTATTAATTAAAAATAATTAAGAGCAAACAAACAAAAACATTAACATATAATTCCATTCTACATATATATTCAGTAATTCACAATATCATCACATAGTTGCATATTCATCATTTCTTAGAACATTTGTATCAATTCAGAAAAAGAAATAAAAAGACAACAGAAAAAGAAATAAAACAATAATAGGAAAAAAAGATTACACATACCATACCCCTTACCCCTCACTTTCATTGATTACTAGCATTACAAACTAAATTTATTTTGACATTTGTTCCCCATATTAGTTATTTTTATTCCATATGTTCTACTCGTTTCTTGACAAGGTGTATAAAAGGAGCATCAGACACAAGGTTTTCACAATCACACAGTCACATTGTGACAGCTATATCATTATTCAATCATCCTCAAGAAACATGGCTACTGGAACACAGCTCTACATTTTCAAGCAGTTCCCTCCAGCCTCTCCATTACATCTTAAATAACAAGATGATATCTACTTAATGCATAAGAATAACCTCCAGGGCAGGCCACAGTGGCTCAGCAGGCAAGAATGCTTGCCTGCCATGCCAGAGGATCTGGGTTCGAGTTCTGGTGCATGCCCATGTAAAAAAAAAATTAAAAAAAAGAATAACCTCGAGGACAACCTCTCGATTCTGTTTGGACTCTCTCAGCCATTGACACTTTGTCTCATTTCACTCTTCCTCCTTTTGTGTGAGAAGGTTTTCTCAATCCCTTGATGCTGAATCTCAGTTCATTCTAGGATTTCTGTCCCACATTGCCAGGAAGGTCCACACCCCTGGGAGTCATGTCCCACGTAGACAGGGAGAGGGTGGTGAGATTGCTTGTTGTGTTGGCTGGAGAGAGAGGCCACATCTAAGCAACAAAAGAGGTTCTGTTGGGGGTGACTCTTCAAACAAACCAACAAGCAAACAAAAACAAAAAAAACCCTATAGCTCAGATGCAGCTTCATTCAGTATTTTAACATGATTACTTTACAATTAGGTATTATTGTGCTGTCCATTTTTGAGTTTTTGTATCTAGTCCTGTTGCACAGTCTGTATCCCTTCAGCTTCAATTACCCATTGTCTTACCCTGTTTCTAACTCCTGCTGAACTCTGTTACCAATGACATATTTCAAGTTTATTCTCGAATGTCCGTTCACATCAGTGGGACCATACAGTATTTGTCCTTTAGTTTTTGGCTGGATTCACTCAGCATAATATTCTCTAGGTCCATCCATGTTATTACATGGTTCATAAGTTTATCTTGTCTTAAAGCTGCATAATATTCCATCATATGTATATACCACAGTTTGTTTAGCCACTCTTCTGTTGATGGAGATTTTGGCTGTTTCCATCTCTTTGCAATTGTAAATAACGCTGCTATAAACATTGGTGTGCAAATGTCCGTTTGTGTCTTTGCCCTTAAGTCCTTTGAGTAGATACCTAGCAATGGTATTGCTGGGTCGTATGGCAATTCTATATTCAGCTTTTTGAGGAACTGCCAAACTGCCTTCCACAGTGGTTGCACCCTTTGACATTCCCACCAACAGTGGATAAGTGTGCCTCTTTCTCCGCATCCTCTCCAGCACTTGTCATTTTCTGTTTTGTTGATAATGGCCATTCTGGTGGGTGTGAGATGATATCTCATTGTGGTTTTGATTTGCATTTCTCTAATGGCCAGAGACATTGAGCATCTCTTCATGTGCCTCTTGGCCATCCGTATTTCTTCTTCTGGTAGGTGTCTGTTTAAGTCTTTTTCCCATTTTGTAATTGGGTTGGCTGTCTTTTTGTTGTTGAGTTGAATAATCTCTTTATAAATTCTGGATACTAGACCTTTATCTGATATGTCGTTTCCAAATATTGTCTCCCATTGTGTAGGCTGTCTTTCTACTTTCTTGATGAAGTTCTCTGATGCACAAAAGTGTTTAATTTTAGGCCTGATTTTAAGTAGACTTGACTATCCTTTGTGGGGTTAAGTTTCATATGAGCAAACCCCAAGACTCGGGGCTCAGCCTATAGCTTTGGTTGTCCGCACTGCTTGTGAGAATATCAAGAATTCAACTTGGGGAAGTTGCATTTCTCCCCATTCTCACCATTCCCCGAAGGGGGCTTTGCAAATACTTTTCCACTCACTGATCGAATCACTCTGGGATTCATTGGGGCATCACTCTGGACAAACCAACAAAATCTCATGCCTACCTGAGATTCCAAGTACTTATGGTGTTCAATCAAACTATCTACATAAGTTATATTAGGAAATGTGCTAGTCAAAATATAAATTTTGTAACAAACATTTTTTGATTTAGTCTCACACATAAGGTGACATATTAAAATATTAATTACCATCTATTTTCAGCACCCTGCAAAGTGATATTCTTTTGTTCTTCCTCATGCAAAAACATTTTTAAAATTTGTACATTTAGTCACTATTATTATAAACTCTAGGCATTCTTAGATTGTATCATCTCAATCCTTATCATCTATCTTTCTTTCTGATTTTATTTATGCTCCCAGCCTTCCTCCCTCTATCATTCTCACATGCAACTTCATTCAGTGTTTTAACATAATTGTATTACAGTTAGGTAGTATTGTGCTGTCCATTTCTGAGTTTTTGTATTCAGTCCTGTTGCACAGTCTGTATCCCTTCAGCTCCAGTTACCCAATATCTTACCCTATTTCTATCTCCTGATGGTCTCTGATACCAATGAAATGTTCCAATTTTATTCACTAATGTCAGTTCATATAAGTGAGACCATACAGTATTTGTCATTTTGTTTTTGGCTAGTCTCACTCAGCATAATGTTCTCTAGGTCCATCCATGTTGTTACATACTTCATAAGTTTATTCTGTCTTAAAGCTGCATAATATTCCATCGTATGTATATACCACAGTTTGCTTAGCCACTCGTCTGTTGATGGACATTTTGGCTGTTTCCATCTCTTTGCAATTGTAAATAATGCTGTTATAAACATTGGTATGCAAATGTCTGTTTGTGTCTTTGCCCTTATGTCCTCTGAGTAGATACCTAGCAATGGTATTGCTGGGTCATATGGCAATTCTATATTCAGCTTTTTGAGGAACTGCCAAACTGCCTTCCACAGTGGTTACACCATTTGACATTCCCACCAACAGTGAATAAGTGTGCCTCTTTCTCCACATCTTTTCCAGCACTTGTGGTTTTCTGTTTTGTTGATAATGGCCATTCTGTTGGGTGTGAGGTGATATCTCACTGTGGTTTTTTATTTGGATTTCTCTAATGGCCAGGGAAGTTGAGCATCTCTTCATGTGCCTTTTGGCCATTTGTATTTCCTCTTCTGAGAAGTGTCTGTTCAATCTTTTTCCCATTTGGTAATTGGATTGGCTGTCTTTTTGTTGTTGAGTTGAACAATCTCTTTATAAATTCTGGATACTAGACCTTTATCTGATATGTCATTTCCAAATATTGTCTCCCATTGTGTAGGCTGTCTTTTTACTTTCTTGATGAAGTTCTTTGATGCATGAAAGTGTTAATTTTGAGGAGTTTCCATTTCTTTCTTTCTTCAGTGCTCTTGCTTTGGGTGTAAGGTCTATAAAACTACCTCCAATTATAAGATTTATAAGATATTTCCCTACATTTTGCTCTAACTGTTTTATGGTCTTAGACCTAATGTTTAGATCTTTGATCATTTTGAGTTAACTTTTGTATAGGGTGTGAGATACGGGTCCTCTTTCATTCTTTTGCATATGGATATCCAGTTCTCTAGGCACCATTTATTGAAGAGACTGTTCTGTCCCAGGTGAGTTGGCTTGACTGCCTTATCAAAGATCAAATGTCCATAGATGAGAGGGTCTATATCTGAACACTCTATTTGATTCCATTGGTCTATCTGTATGCCAATATATCTATCTTTATGCCACTACCATGCTGTTTTGACCACTGTGGCTTCATAATATACCTTAAAGTCAGGCAACATGAGATCTCCAGCTTTGTTTTTTTTTTCCTCAAGATACTTTTAGCAATTCAGGGCACCCTGCTCTTCCAGATAAATTTACTTATTGGTTTTTCTATTTCTGAAAAGTAAGTTGTTGGGATTTTGATTCGTATTGCATTGACTCTGTAAATCAGTTTAGGTAGAATTGACATCTTAACTATAATTAGTCTTCCAATCCATGAACATGGTATGCCCTTCCATCTACTTAGGTCTTCTGTGATTTCTTTTAACAGTTTCTTGTAGTTTTCTTTGTATAGGTCTTTTGTCTCTTTAGTTAAATTTAATGAGATGACTTTTAACTGGAGCCACTATCAGCCTCTCTCCTTCTCCCTAGAGGGTGAAACTTCAGGGGGCCTGGCTGATAACCAGGGGAATGGTTGGTCTCCTGGCGCCCCAACTACTGGGTCACAGTAAGGGTGACATAACTTGGACAGAAGAGGGTCACATAGGAATCACCTACTTTGACATTTCTTTGCTCTTGGTCTTAGCAGATTCAAATGTTAAGACCAAGAGAATTAATTCCATTTCTTGCATTCAGTAAGTTCCTTTACTCATGTATGTATTGGAAACTTCCCAAGAAAGACAAAGTGTTAGATCCCTGAAGTTTGACTCTCTATTTTGTACTCAGCCATGTGCTAAGTGTTATGAGTGTGAATCATATCAAAGATGGCAGATGCCTGCAGACACACCAAACTTTTCAAGACACTAGTCCTTGAGGAGGGTTGGGGAGAGGGATTGCCAGGACAGATGGAGGCTTTAACAAGGTTATGCATGATCCTTTGAAATGAAAGGAATGAACCAATCATCAGCACATTTTATTAAGCCAACATTATTGCCATCCAGGATGGACCCATCCACACTGAATCCATAATGAAGATCCATCATGAACAAGACCCATCACCTTGCACAGATCATCACCACGGCAAAAACGTTGCCTCAGAGCATTCAGCAGATGTTGTTCTGGATTGTGATTCCACTCCCCAGAGGAAGTGGAAGAATCAGCTGCTTTCCAGAAACCCTGCACAGAGTTGAAATGCTTTCCAGGTGCTCTTCATTTCTCTACCTCTGAGGGACTGTTCTTCTTTTTCTGCCTGCCTCAGAAAAATGACTACTGCTGGACCCTGCTTATGTCAATTTTAGCAGGAGACAGATAAGCATCACAGAGGGAAAAATAACTGTATGATATATGTGAATGTGCATGTCTGTGAACCCATGGGGGCAGAGGTCAGAGTAGCAAAGGGCAGGGTATCAGTTATCTAATGCCACAGATGCTTGGTAACAAACAACCCCTAACTATCAGCAGCATACAACATTCGGTACTTATTTCTTACATGGCTGTGGGATGGTCCTGCGGGTCTCAGCCTAGCCCTCCCACATGTCTGTGGTTGATCAGGCACTTGGCTGGTCCAAGCTCAGCTCAGCTCTGCTTCCAGCTGCTGGTCCAGCCGGGTGAGGCTCCTCACTGCAGATTTGGCTCAGATCTCCTCTGTGTGTCAATTCTGGGATCTGACTGAGGAGACAGCAGCAACCAAGGGGAAACTCTTCTTAAGTTGGGGGCAGAAGCACAAAAGGACAAGCAGGAAAACGCGATGCTTCTCAAAGCCTAGGTTCAAAACTAGCACCCCATCACTGCTGCCTACTCTTTATCGGTCAGATGACCAAGTCCAAAATCAAGAAGCAGAAAGGGGAACTCACTGCTGATAGAAGGAGCTGCAGAGTCACATGGCAAAAGCTGAGAGAGTGGGTACAGTGTAGGTCAAAGAACACAGCTAGTAAATCAATGCATCCTAGACAGGTAGAAAGAACAAACATGTAACCCAAAACACTGCACAAAAACACAGTGTAATGCCACCCACTAGCACTCTATCAGTAAACAAATACAGCTATAACTGGTTACTCCATTATAGATTCTGTCTGTGGCAACCAGCCACCAGTATTCCCTGCCTCTTGTTATTCATTCTTTTGAGTAATCCCCTCCTACATTGCACCAGAGTTGGGCTGTGTGGTCAGTAGCATATGGCAGAAGTGATAGTATAGTATATCACTTCCAAGATTAGGTTAGAAAAGACTGTGGCTTCCATCATGTTTCTCTCCTTCTATCTATCAGTAGCTGTGGGAAGCC
Source organism: Tamandua tetradactyla (assembly GCF_023851605.1). Lineage (NCBI taxonomy): Eukaryota > Metazoa > Chordata > Mammalia > Pilosa > Myrmecophagidae > Tamandua > Tamandua tetradactyla. Next base: position 78,065,326 of record NC_135332.1, on the reverse strand, counting down.
AGCTGCTATGTCCTTAAGACATGCAGGCAGCCTATGAAGAGACCTACATACTGAGGAATTGAGGTTTCCAGCCAACAACAGCCAGGAATGGAGGCCAAAAATACTGTGATGAACTTGGAAGGAGATCCTCCCCAATCAAGCTTTATGACGAGACTGCAGCCCTGCCAAAAGTTTAACTGTCACTCTTGGATTCCTGGACATCAGAAACTGAGCTAGTTAATGTTTTACTGTTTTAACCTGCCCAATTTGAGGGTAATTTGTTATGCAGCAATAAGTAATTATACACTCTGTGATGATCACTGATATTCATTGTGATGACCCTGGAACACTGAGCCAGGGTCATGTTTTCTAAATCTTCAATAAGAAGTGGTAGGGTGGCTCTCTTCATGGGACATGGTCCCAGGGCTGTGGTCCTTACTGGCAATGTGGGACAGAAATCCTAGAATGAGCTGGGACTGCAACACCAAGAGATTGAGAAAACCTTCTTGACTGAAAGGGGGAAGAGAGAAATGCGATAATATAAAGTGTCGATGGCTGAGAGATTCCAGAGGCGAGAAGTTATCCTGGAGGTTATTCTTATGCATTAAATAGCTATCACCTTGTTTGTCAAGATGTGATGGAGAGGCTGGAGGGAAGTGCCTGAAAATGTAGAGCAGTGTTCCAGTAGCCATGTTTCTTGAAGATGATTGTATAATGATATAGCTTTCACAATGTGACTGTATGATTGTGAAAACCTTATGTCTGATGCTTCTTTTATCTACAGTATGGACAGATGAGTAAAATATAATGGATTAAAAATGAATAAACAATAGGGGAACAAATGTTAAAATAAATTTAGTAGATTGAAATGCTAGTGATCAATGAAATGGAGGGGTAAAGGGTATGGTATGTATGAATTTTTTTTCTGTTGTCTTTTTACTTCTTTTCCTGAATTGATGCAAATGTTCTAAGAAATGTTCGTGATGATGAATATGCAACTATGTGATGATATTGTGAATTACTGATTATATATGTAGAATGGAGTGATCATATGGTAAGAATGTTTGTGTTTGCATGTTGGTATGTTTAATAAATAAAATAAATTTAAAAAAAGATTAAGACTCTGGATTAAAGTTCCACAATTTCAGATATTTCTTTCTAGCTATTCTAATATGCTAGAAACTAAAAAGATATATCTATATAATGAGTCAGTGGTCATAATCATTTGTTAATCCTAACTTCTCAGTTACACCTCCTCCCTCCCATCTGATCCTTCTCTCACTCTTCAGGGGTATCTAATGAATGACCATTCTAACTTCAAGCTGAGAAAGGATTTCGACTTATGGGGTAGAGGAATGAAACTGGTTGAACACATCAGCTTTTTATTTCTTTTTCAATCAACTGAAATTTATTTAGCACATGCCACATAGGAAGATATATACACTTCATATTCTATGAAAAGAATAAAAATAAGAAAATTCATAAAAAAGAAGAAAAAAAGAAGTGGTAGGGTGGGCCACGGTGTCTCAGCATGCAGAGTTCTCGCCTGCCATGATGGAGACCTGGGTTCGATTCCCAATGCCTGCCCATGCAAAATAGAGTGGCGGTTGCAGACAGCCTCCTAATTGCGTTGAGAACTTAATATCCAGTGGTAATACTCAGTCAACAACAAAACTTGGTGAAACTGTAGCCATATTCCTTTACCCTTCAGAGTATCTAAGAATTTATTACTAAGAAGAAATGAGAAGAAAAGAGTAAGAGTGAGGAGCCAAATAATGACCAACACAGCAATTTTCTCTTATCCAAGAGAATCAATACTCAAAGAAAATTTACACTAAGTGAGCAAAATTTTGAAAGGCTGGCATACTTTGACTTGACTCAAGAACAGTCTACCTAATTTTTCTTCAAAAGGATAAAAAATGAGAGGCTTTTTTAAAGAGAGTAATGCAGTGTCAATGGCAATTAGGTCTTCCACTCAAAGAGAATTTGGAGTTGAAGCTTAGTTATTTGGAGAATTTGTACTTGTAAAAACCATCATTATTTTTGTATCGATCAAAAGATCAGAGACAACATGCTGTGAAACGATAGCTCAGTAGTAGGATTCTCACCCATCATGTGGGAGACCCGAGTTCGATTCCTGGAGCCTCTCCCTCCCAAAAAAGACTAGAGACAATGTACCTGCAGTGTGATTTAAAAAAAGAAAGAAAGAAAGAAAAAGAAACTATTTAATGCCTGTCATTATTTAAAGTGTTGCCTGAGTCAACTGGCCACTGATAGAAGAGATAGAATCATACTCTGTCCAGGATAAGCAAAGAAGTATTTTATTTTGTTTCACTTTAAAGTCGATTTAATTTTTTAACTAAAATGTAGTTCTTATTTAATGGGCCAGTGAAGGAATATTGTGCAAAATCAGTGGTGTCAGAGATAGTTACTCTCAGGGGCAATGGCAGCAGGAATGCCAGCAGCCAGTGAAGGAGTAAATCAAGCAGGAGATAAAAGTCAAGATCATTTTAGATTCTTAGCATGTCAGACAGCATTCATTCCTGCCCTGCTGGCTCACTTTCCTGCATCCCTTGCTGTTGCTAGGACATGTAAATTAGGTAAGAAAGATCCCTGTTGTATGTGTGAATGAAAAATCATGCTTATAGAAGTATTTAAAATGTATACATACAGTTTAAAGTAAAAGAATAAAATAAACACTTGAGCAGCCAATATCTAGCTTAAGAAATAGAATACTTCTAGATCATTAGAAGACATCTGGCACCTCCTCCAATATGCCTCATCTTGTATTTTAGGTTAACCGTTCTCTTGCTTTCCTGTGTAGTTTAATTATATGTGCATATATCCTGGACTATACATGTATTGCTTAATTTACTTGCTTTAATATTTTCTGTAAGTGGGACTCATGTAGATTTAATTCTTCCAATTACATTATGATTTTAATATGCTTTTGTCCCCATTATCATCCATTTTCTTTGCTGAAACAATGTGTTTCACTTGTTGGAGTACCCCATGATTTATTAAACAGTTTCATCACTGTTGGCCATTTGGGTTGTTTCCAGTTTGGGGCTATTATGAACAATACTGCTGGTGCATTTGTGTATGTGTGTCCTAGTGTATAAACCTAGGAATGGAATTGCAGAATTGTAAAATAGCAACCTATTCAATTTTACTCTATCATGCCAAACTGTTTCAACAGAATGGTGATAGCAAGTTACATCTTCCTGAACAGAGGATGAAAACTCTCCAGCTTTACAGCCCAACCAGCATTTGTTACTGTCCCACTTTTTAACTTGTTCAGGATAGTGGTGTATAAATGCTACCTTATAGTTTTAATTGTATTGCTCTGATTACTAATATGTCAAGGTTAAAAGTCTTTTCCTATGTCTAAGGATCACTTGTCTTTCCTCTTCTATGAAATCCTTGTTCCTGTGGTTTGCCCATTTTTTTTCTGTTGGGTCCTCTGTCTTTTTTATGATTGATTGCAGTGTAGTTTAATTATATATGCACATATCCTGGATTATAAGTGTATTGCTTAATTTACTTGCTTTAATATTTTCTGTAAGTGGAACTCATGTAGGTTTCTTAATATTCTTGATATTAATCCTCTGTTAGTTATGTGTGTTTAAAGTCCCTACTCCCTCTCCACAACTTGTCTTTGAATACTACTCTGGCATTTTTGATAAATACAAGTTTTTTAATTTCAATGTAGTTAGATTTATCCATCTTTTACTTTATGAGTTGTGCTTTTGATTTGTTTAAAAAAACCTTCACTACACTACTCTACTCTATTCCCTCCTATATGGTCTTCTAAAAGTTTTAGTTTTTCCTTTCACAGGTAAGCCTTTAATCTATGTGAATTTACACAGGATATGAAGAGTACACAAACGGCTGCAATTATTTCCCTCTCCATATTCATGCCCTTTTGCAGTGTGACTTTCCATTTTCTCCTATCACGAGAGAGAGTTTACTTTCCCACCCCTTGAATCTGGCTGGTGATATGGTTTGCTTTGATCAATAGAATAAATCAAGCAAAAATGTTGCTCAGCCAATTCTAAGCCTACTCCTCAAAAGGTGGACCCCTTCCTCCACCATGTGAATAAACCCAGACTAGCCTGGGAGAAGATGAGGGACCATAGGGAGCAGAAACAAGAGGTCTGCTGGATTCAGACCACCCTGGGCTTCCCAGTCCTGAGCTGATCCAACAGATGAGCACAGATTTATGAGTGAGCCCAGCCAAGATCAGAAGAAACACCAACAGAGCCCAATCAAAATTGCTGACCCATAGAATCAAAAGCCAATGTTAATGGGTGGCAAAATGAACTGTCGTATATACATACAATGGAATATTATGCACCTGTAAGACAGAATAAAGTTATGAAGTATGTAACAACATGGATGGACCTTGAGGACATTATGCTGAGTGAGATTAGCCAAAAACAAAAGGACAAAGACTGTATGGTCTCATTAATATGAACTGACATTAGTGAACAAACTTGGAATATTTTGTTGGTAACAGAGACCACCAGGAGATAGAAATAGGGTAAGATATTGGGTAATTGGAGCTGAAGGGATACAGATTGTGCAACAGGACTGAATACAAAAACTCAGAAATGGACAGCACAATACTACCTAACTGTAATACAATTATGTTAAAACACTGAATGAAGCTGCATATGAGAATGATAGAGGGAGGAGGGCTGGGAGCATAAATGAAATCAGAAAGAAAGATAGATGATAAAGATTGAGATGATATAATCTAGGAATGCCTAGAGTGTATAATGATGGTGACCAAATGTACAAATTAAAAAAAATGTTTTTGCATGAGGAAGAACAAAGGAATGTCATTACTGCAGGGTGCTGAAAATAGATGGTAATTAATACTTTAAAATTTCAACTTACGTGTGAGACTAAAGCAAAAAATGTTTATTTGGTACAAAATTTATATTTTGAGTAGTGCATTTCCTAATATAACTTAAGTAGACAGCTTGGTTGAACACCATAAGTACATGGAACCTTGGGTAGGACATGAGATTTTGTTGGTTTGTCCAGAGTGATGCCCCGATGACTCCCAGAGGGATTTGGTCAGTGAGTGGAAAAGTATTTGCAAAGTCCCCTTCAGGGAATGGTGAGAATGGGAGAAAATTCAACCTCCCCAAGTTGAATTCTTGATATTCTCACAAGCAATGTGGACAACCAAAGCTATAGGCTAGGCCCCCAGTTTTGGGGTTTGTTCATGTGAAACTTAACCCTACAAAGGATAGTCAAGCCTACTTAAAATTAGGCCTAAGAGTCACTCCCAAGAGAGCCTCTTTTGTTGCTCAGATGTGGCCTGTCTCTCCAGCCAACACAACAAGCAAACTTCCGAGCCTCCCCCTGTCTATGTGGGACATGACTCCCAGGGGTGTGGACCTTCCTGGCAACGTAGGACAGAAATCCTAGAATAAGCTGAGACTGAGCATCGAGGGATTGAGAAAACCTTCTCAACCAAAAGGGGGAAGAGTGAAATGAGACAAAATGTCAATGGCTGAGAAATTCCAAACAGAGTGGAGAGGTTATCCTGGAGGTTATTCTTACGCATTAAGTAGACATCACCTTGTTATCCAAGATGTAATGGAGAAGCTGGAGGGAACTGCCTGAAAATGTAGAGCTGTGTTCCAGTAACCATGTTTCTTGATGATGATTGTATAATGATATAGCTTTCACAATGTGACTGTGTGATTGTGAAAACCTTGTGTCTGATGCTCCTTTTATCTACCTTGTCAACAGACTAGTAGAACATATGGAATAAAAATTACTAATAGGGGGAACAAATGTTAAAATAAATTTAGTTTGAAATGTTAGTGCTCAATGAAAGGGAGGGATAAGGGATAGTGTATGTACAATTTTTTTGTTTTCATTTTATTTTTCTGTTGCCTTTTTATTTCTTTTTCTGAATTGATGCAAATGTTCTAAAAAATGATCATGATGATGAATATGCAACTATGCGATGATATTGTGAATTACGGATTATCTATGTCGAATGGAATGATCATATATTAAGAATGCTTGTGTTTCTTTCTTGTGATGTATTTTTAAAATTTTAAAAATTAATTTTAAAAAATTGAAAACTAAGGATTGAAGAAGCTGAAACTCCCAGGCATGAGCTTGGTCCTGGTGTGGTACTGACATTGCTTTCCTGACCAAAAGGGGGAAAGAAATTGTAACAAGGTGTTAATTGCTGAGAGCTCACATAGATTCAAGCATACTCTGGAGGCTACTTTTATGCCTGCTTCATCTAGATATTGTTGTTTTATCATGGTTTGCCAAACCCCAATCAAAACCATTCCTGTCAACCCTAAAGAACACCTAGTTTTTTTAATTTCTTTTTCTGGAGTGATGCAAAGTTCTAAAAAATGATCATGGTGATGAATATACTACTATGTGATGATATTGTGAGCCATCGAGTGTACACCATACACAGAATGTTTGTATGTTAAGAATGTTCATGTTTGTATGTTGTTTTAATTTGATAATACAAAATAAATTATATTTTAAAGAATGAAAAAAAAAGCCAAGATTAAGGCTGTTGTTTGAGATGTCCATATTTTGAGGAGGACATCAAAAGCTAACAGATACAAGAAGGAATCCAATTTCATGGTTTTCCCACAGATAAATCCCCTGTGCCAGCATCACTTATTAAAGAATCCACTCTTCCGCATCGATCTGCAATGCCACCTCTCTCAGACAGCACGTGTCATTATCTGGATAGGTCCGTAGGTCTGTTCCACTGATGGGTATGTCTACTACACCGTGTGATTTACCACACCTTTATAATAAGGTTTAATATCTCGTAGGAAAATTCCTTCCACCTCATTCTTCTTCTTCAAGAGTTTTGTTGTTGTTGTTTAATCTGTCTTGGCCCATTTGCATTTTTATATAGATTTTGGATTTAGCTTGTGAATCTTTATGAAGCACCTTATTGAAATTGCATTAAATCATTAGATTAGTTTGGGAGGACATATTTACAGTACTGAATCTACCTAGCAAAGATCCTGGCACATTTCCCCATTTATTAGGTCTTTTATGTCTCTAATGATTCTATAATTATCTTCATGAAGATCTTACCCACCTTTTGCTATGTATTTCTAATTCACTCATATTTTCAGTACTATTGTAAATTGTATCATTTCATTAATTAGTTCTTCTAATTTATTGTAGATGGTTTATAGACATGCAATTGACTTTATTTACAGCAGCTTTATTGAGATATAATTCAGACCATGCAATTCCCCCATTTACAGTGTATAACACTATACTTTTTAGTGTATTTGCAGAATCGTGCAACCATCATGATAGTCAATTTTCGAACATTTTCGTCACCTCAAGAAGAAACCCCCTACGCATTACCCGTCACTCCCACTTCTCCCCCAACCCCCTCCCCCAAATCCCTACGCAAGGACACATGTCAGATCTGTGATGCACCTTTTGTGAGAAGATCTGCTCCTGCCCAGCCATCTGGTAACTTGCTTCCCAGAGAAGTGACTGGCTGCATGGGGATGTCCCCACTACACCCAGTTTTTACCCCTGTAGACCGGGCAGCTGCGCACAGGAACCTTTTCGCAGCCGCCATCACTGGGAGCCTCCTACGCGGCAGGCTGTCCTGAATCTCCAGGTGATCGGGACTTGGGTCACTATAGTAAGGCAGTAAACAATGACCCACCGAGGGACTCCTCGGATTTTCAGGACACGAGATGCTTTAGCTAGTTCACGAACTCGAGCAGTAGACTGGACCTAATATCTGAAGATGTTCAGCGCTGTTTAGCCATCTTCCCGCTAGGGGACCCCATTAACAACAGCAAGGAAGCCCTCAAGTTAGCAACTAGGACCAGCAGGTGGCGCTGTCTGCAAACCAGTGAAAGTGGATTTCAGCTCTCCGGGGCGTCTCTGAGTCGTGCTGTCCCGGAAGCAAGCACAAGCGGACTGTCTCACTGACCCTAGCGAGCAATTTGCCCCTCCAGAAACACTTTCCAACTTTCTTTTCTCTGCTGCGTCCGGAAATTGACCTGCACAGGCTGCCTTCCGCGCTCCCTAGCTCTGCGCTTCCAGTACTGCCGCATGGTGTGGGAAGGTGTGGATTGATTTTCTCCTTATTCATTTTTACAATGTAAAATTTCCAAATAAATAACGACTATTTCATTGGTGGAGGAGGCGGGACTGCGAGGAGACGCTTCCCCAGCGGCACGAGAAGGGCGGAGAGGAGAACGATGGAGGGGCTCGGCGCGCGCGTCGCTGTGCGGGATGGAGACTGAAGGACCGCCGCGCGCTCCCCTCCCGGGCGGCACCGAGGGCGCGCAGGTTCCAGCCCCGCCGGGGGTGGGAGGTGGCGGGGTGGGCTCCGCCCTAAGTGGTTGGGGTAGGCGGGCCCGGAGCGGGCGGGGCCCGGAAGGAGCGCGGAAGCTGAGACTGGGCCCTGGGGCCTCCCGGGGCGCTGCTGGTGACGGCGTGAGCGGCTCGAGGCAGTGGGTACCGCGGCCCGAGGGCCGGCCGGGGAGGCAGCGGGCTGACCAGAGGGCCCTAAGGAGCCCGCACCTTTCCCTTCGCAGATGAGGAAACTGAGGCCCGGGGCACGTTGACTTGTCAGCGCTGGTCCGCTGGCGCCCAGGCACCTGCTCCCCTCTCCCCATCCCCTTGCCCCTTGCTCCTGGCCGCCTGCTCCCGGACGACTTCTGAGACGCGGTTCTCCTTCCATAAAACAGAGGGGGTGGAGCGATCCCGCGGTCAGGAAAGCCCTTTGTAAAGATGCGCCTGCTGGGGCGCGAATAGACAAAGGGCATTGCCGCGAGGAATGATCGTCCCACTCGTCACCTGGAGTGATTCAGAAGGTCTCAGTGCCCTTGTTTAGGGGCATCTTATCCAAAGAAGCCTGGAGGGGACCAGGACCAAAGGGGGCGCACCACTCACCAGGTTCTTAAGACCTTTGTCAGGCTCTGCTCCTTCCTGAGAGGCCCTGGATTTTTCTGACTACGTTTTGGAAACTGAATGTAGGCATTTGGTCTCTTGTACACCTTCTGTAATCCGTGTTTATCAGCGTGAACTGGAAGGAGAAAATGTTAGTACCCAGGGTGGCTTCTGAGAGTCCGGGAGGAAAGGAGGAAAGTCTGGAGTCCACAGTCCAGTCTGGCCACACTTGGGGGGAGGGGATGTGGGGTGGATAGGTCGGGGTGGGGTGGGGGGAGGTAGGGTTAGCCTTTGGTTTCTCGGTTAAACAGTAACTGCAGTGTTAAACCAGAGTCAACAAAAGACAAAAGTCAGCTAAAATATAACTTTCAAAAGCCTACAGTACTCTTACAGAATTTTCTGTATCAAGAGCTGCCCACATAGTCAGGTAATATATTAAAGCCGTCTTGCTCCAGGTAGGTAGTTTTCACTTTCCAAAATGATTATAGCATTTTTAGCCTCAAAGCCAGGAAATCTTGAACTGAAATTAAAATAAAATATGAAGCCTGAAAATCTCTAGTAGTTGTGCGATTTGAAGAAGATGGAGAATGGAAAATTGTTTGTTGCCATGGTACGATGGAGTGGGATTGAACAGTCCCAGGGCTTGCGTCTACTGATTTCTGGCTGTGTGAGCTCATGTACCTCCCTAAGCCGTGGTTCAGATGGGGTGTTCTGAACCACATGATTTCCAGCTTATGATACTCATGCATTCAGTAAATATTTATTGAGTTCATGCCTTACTCTACATCATTCTCGTATAGAGAACAGGACAAACAAAATTCCAGCCCTCAAATATATTCCAATATGGGAGACTGTTAGTAAATGAATAAATGTATATATCATGTGTTAGGTGGTGATAAGTGCTCTGGAGAAAAATAAAGTGGACCCAAGAGCACCAGGCATGGTGGTCAAGAAAGGCTTCTCTGAGGAAGTGATATTTGAGCAAAGCTTCATAAGAAGTGAGGGAATAAGCCATGCAGATATCTGGGGAAAGGGCCTTATAGGTAGAGGGAATGTAGGTGCAAAGGCCCTGAGGCTTGACTACTTTAAGGACAGCCTCTGTGGCTGAACCAAGAGAAAAGCAATGAGGTGAAGGAAACAATGCAGGTGAAGTGAAGTGCTCGTATACTGGATAAATGGTAAAACTAAAAGGATGTATTAATGGATTGTATGTAGGGTATGAGAGAGGGAGAGAGGAGTCAAGAGTGGCTTCAAGATTTTTGGCTGGATAACTGAAAGGAAGGAGTTGCTATATACTGTGAGAGGGAAGCAGTAGGTGGAGCCAGTTTGGAAGGAAATAGCAGAAGTCCAATGTGGCGTATGATGAGAATTGCTTTTCAGTCATTCTAGTGGATTTGCCAAGTGAGTGACTAAATAACAACTCTGGAGTTTGGGGAAGAGGAACCACAGTTATAATTGTGGGAGTTTGTGGATGCATTTAAAGACAGGAGATGCTGAACTCACCGAGGGAGCATATATGTAGATAAAGCAACTGAACAAGGCCTGAGTTCTGGGGCCAACTGATTGTTTAAGGTCAGGGAGATGTGTCAAATTATGCTGAGTACCTAAGTAATCAATTGGACCAAGAATGGATTATTTTGATCATTTGGTATAACTACATTGAACTCTTTGGTGACCATGGGAGGCCCCCGTTAGGCACTGTAAGATTTCTAATTATACTTCATATCATTTGAGAAAATATCACAACCTGATGGCCCAAGTGAACAATAGTCTTAAAACAGAAATAGTTGAAAACACTGCTAAACACATGGAACCTTGACTAAGGAGTGAGCTCTAGTTTTCTGCAGGTTAGTGTGATGCCCTGATACAGAGAGTAAAATGTATTTGCAAACTCCCCTTGAGGGGCTGGGGGGAAATGTGGAAATATTGAGGGAAATACATGAAACTGTTGAACTGTATTCCAGTAAACTTGATTCTTGAAGACCGTTGAATAACTTTTAAGGTGTGTCTGTGTGACTGAATAGTTTTTAAGGTGTGTCTGTGTGTTGTGGAAAACTTGTGACTGACCCTCCCTTTAGCCAGTGTATGGACAGATGAGTAAGGGAAAAAAAGACAAAACATAAATAAACAACAGGGGAGGGTATGGCATGTTTTGGGTGTTCTTTTCTACTTTCATTTTTATTTTATTTTTTAGAATAATGAATATGTTCAAAAGTTGATTGTGGTGATGATGATTATATGGTATGCGAATATATCTCATAAAATTGCATTAAAAAAACACTGCTGAAGCAAAGTAGTTTCAAATTAGACATTTACTTGTTTACTAGGTTTATCATCCCCAACCCCAAGGTAAGGGATCTTTTACTAAATGTTTCATTTGCTGATATATGTGCATGTGTTTAGGACAGTGCCTGGCACACAGTAGACACTCAAGAAGTATTTGTTGAGTTGATGGGTGAGTGGAGGATGGCAGCTATTTGAGTGGGTGGCAGTGTTAGCTATCTTTATATGTCCACAATTGTGGTGAACCACCCTGAGCTTCTTTTTCAAGATTTACTTCTTCTTCCTACTGATGGAACAAGGTCAGACTTTTCAGATATCTTTCTCATTTATTCAGTGCCCCACTCTGCCTCCATCACTGGCTTACTGTCCTTTTAAGCCTCCTTGCTCCTGATTTAGACCAACTTACCAGGAGACATTTAGGCCGCAAAGTTTGTTTTGTAATGCTCGGCTCTATCTCTTTCCTTTGAGCCAAGCATGACACTTAATTTCTGCAGGGGTCCCTGGTGTCTGCCTGGTCAAAAGTGCAGTCAGTCTCTGCTTTAGGAGGTGTGGATTGAGAACAGACAGTGATTGTTCCTTTTCCTTCCATCTCCTTCCTACCAGTCTACACCCACATCTGTTCTGCGTGCTGTACTTCCCCAACTCCCTCCACCCAGCAACTGCTTTTAAATTGTGAATGGTGGCTGACATGTTCATTCGTGCTACTCTCTTGGTCTTGAGTGTGGTTTCTAGGTTATGCTCAGCTCTGGCTCCACTAGCCAGAGTGGGATTGGGGTGGTCTATTTGCTAGTAGGCTATATAACATGTCACCCTAATCACCAGTGGGCTTTTGGGCAGTGCCCACCAAGAGTCTTCACTAGGAAGGAAGAGGGGAAGAATGAAAAGCTGAGTGCAGCGCCAAGAGCCTTCCTTTTTAGGCTCTACTGGGCCTTCAGTCTCTTATGACTCCAAGACTCAGCACATGGCATCAGCTTCAAGAACGCTGCAGGACTGGAACTGCAGCTCAAGTGCGTGCCTCACACGGAGCAGTTGCAGGACTACCCTGCCTTAAAAGCCTCCAACCCCACAGGAGACATGGCTGCTTCAAACAACTTGATGGACAGAGCTTTGGGGGCTATCTATCACCCACTTCCAAGAATCTCTGCACAGGGAAAGCCAGTCCAGACAGTGGGGGCTATTTTTATTTTAATCAATGCTGTTGAGTAACATTGTTGACATTCCACTTTTTCCCATACAGTGAACTGAAGGGTTCATTTACCAACATTAGAATAATTCCTATTCATTAAACCAATATTTCTCCACATACATGAGGCATATGCAGCCTTCCACAAAGTGAATCAATATTGGTGAAGCTTTCAATTCTCTTCCAGTCCTTTCGTTATTTCAAGGAGAAGGTCTCAGGATGGTACAAGTGTATCTTTTAACACTTCTTGGCTACCTTTTTTTTTTGTATGCTGTATGGTGGGAGTCATATTTCATCCTTTTTCCATGTGAGTATCCTCTTAGTACAGCACCATTTGTTGAATTTTTTGTTTATTTGTTTGTTTGGAAAGTGCATGGGCCAGGAATCAAACCTGGGTTTCCCACATGGCAGGTGAAAATTCTACCACTGAATTATCCTTGCACCCCCTGGCTACCTTTCTTTTAATGCAATTTTATTGAGAAATGTTCATATACCATATAATCATCCAAAGTGTATGATCAGTGGTTCAAAGCATCATCCTATAGTTGTGCATTCAACACCACAATCAATTTTTTAGCATTTTCATTACTCTAAAAATAAAAAATAAAATAAGAACAAAGAAAAAAATAAAAAGTGATACCCGGAACATCCCATACCACTTATCCCCCACTATTATTTTTTTCTGTCTTCATTTTTTTACTCTTCTATCCATACAATGGGTAAAGAGAGTGTCAGTCACAAGATTTTCACAGTCACTTGGTCACACTGTAAAAGCTATATAATTATGCAGTCATCTTCAAAAGTCAAGACTACTGGAATACAATCCAACAGTTTCAGGTTTTTACTTCTATTATTCTAATACACTAAGAACTAAAAAGGGTTATCTATGTAATGCATAAGATTAACCTCTAGAGTGACCTCTCAACTCTGTTTGAAATTTCCTAGCCAATGAAACTATATTTTGTTTCATTTCTTCCCCCTTTTGGTCAAGAAGGCTTTCTCAATCCCATGATACCAGGTCCAGGCTCATCCCTGGGAATCATGTCCCATACTGCCAGAGAGATTTACACCCCTGGGAGTCATGTCTCATGTAGGGGGGAGGGCAGTGAGTTTACCTGCCAAATTGGCTTAGAGAGAGAGAGGCCACATCTGAGCAACAAAAGAGGTTCTCAGGAGGTGACTCTTAGGCATAATTAGAAGTAGGCTTAGCTTTTCCTTTAAAGGAATAAGTTTCATAAGGGCAATCCCTGAGATCAAGGACTTGGCCTATTAAACTCCAGCCTCCAATGCTTGTGAGAATACCAGGAATTCCCCAGGTGGGAAAGTTCAATATTTTCACATTTTCCCCAGTCCCTCAAGGGAGGTTTGCAAATACTTTGTTATTCTCTGCCCAAATTACTGTGGGATGTATCAGGGCATCCCACTAATCTGTACAAAACAAGATCTCGCTCCCTAGTCAAGGTGCCATGTAATTATGGTGTTCACATAAACTGACCATACAAGTTAAATTAGGATGTGTACTACAGAATAAATAAATTTTGCATCAAATAAACATCTCTTCCTCTGGTCTTACCCAGAAGTTGATGTTTTAAAATATAATCAATATTATCTTTTAAGCTGTAGTGTGAGTTACCTTAATCCTACCCAGATTGGCTTCATTTATATCTTTAATTGAAATCTGATCTGTTTTTTAGCTTTTTAAACTGTTGTTGTATGGGGTAATGGTAACTTTCATAACTGCAGGACTCTAGCTCTGAGTCTCAAGTGTCACACGGACACTTGAAGTTCCAGGGAATGAACAGATGATACACAGAGCTCAGCATCTCAGAATTTAGAAATAATAGTTACAACTCAGGAACAGATGTGACTGCTGTAAGAGCTTACAATCCTGGAATCCTTATAATAAGGCTTCCCCTAATAAGCTATGCTCTCAAATTCAGTTCTCAGAGTTTGCATATTGTGGTTTGTCCATATAAGTGGTTTTTTCCATATACCATCCCATTTTCAACACCTTCCAATGTTGACATTCATTTGTTCTCCCTCATGTAAAAACTTCATTGTATTTGTGCATTTAATCACCATCATTGTCCACTCTAGGTTTCACTAAGTTTATACAGTCCCAGTCTTTATCTTCTATCTTTTCTTCTGGTGTCATACATGCCCCTGGCCTTCCTATTTCAACTATACTCCCACTCAGTTTTGTTCAATGTCCTAACAATATTGTGCTACCATCAAACAGTATTGTGCTATCCATTTCTGGATCATTAATCCTATTGAAAATTCTGTACTCTTTCAGCATCAAATGCCTAAGCTCTATCCTCTTTCTGTATCTCTTGATAACCTTGTTCTCAACTTTAACTCTCAAAGTTTGCTCTTTAATGTTAGTTCATATTAGTGAGACTACATATATTTGTTCTGCTACATTTTTAAGAAAAGGAAGGTGGCCTTTGTTGGGCAACTGTATCCAGCTGAAATTTAATCACATTGTTTTCACTGTATACTTCTTTTTGGCTACCTTCTACTTAGAGCAGGTGGTAATACTTCCAGTCTAGGGCAATGAAAGATAATTTCTTTCTTTAATATGCTAACTTTTTTTTAAAAAGTGAAGCAGTCAAATAAGAATATCAAGTAAATGATTGTAGAAGTGTTATGCAAAACTTAAGAGGGAACGCAGGATGGAATGGTATCAGGATACAGTAAAAATTCTGAAGGGTAATACTTGAAGGATTGATGTTTAGACACTTTAGAAATTGAGAATGAGGAAGGACGTGCCAGCCCCCTCTGCAAGGTATTATACTGGAAAATCTCAAGATGGCTGAGTCCAGGTCTGCTTTGGTCCCCATAGTATCCTGGGAATCAGTAGATAGTGATGAACTAAGTAGGTGAATGAATAAATATGTAGCTCAGTGCCCTTTATGCAGGGTTTAGAGGAAACAGTGGCTTGCACAGGAGAACAGTTATTCTGTCACAGACTGAAGTTGTAGCCAGCTCTCCGATTCTGAGACCCAACCCCTTTTCAGTGGAGCATGCTGCCTGTTAGGGGAAGAAAGGGTTATTGTCAGATGCTATGCAAAGACAGCATTTCATTCCCAACCATACTGAGTGCTGGTTATTCTCAAGCCATTTGCCCTTGTTCTTTAAGAGTGTATGTGTTTTAAACCCCTATGTTTGCATGCTCTTGTAACTTCCATCAGACCCCTCTCCCAATATCCTCAACAGAATTTCATCACACTATTAATTTAATATTTTTTTCTAAAAAAAGAATAACAGTAAATATCAACAGAGCAGGGACCAAAAGTCAGAGTATTGAAGAAAAAAAACTTCAGGGCTTTGATGAGATCGTCTATATTGTCTTTAGAAAAAAGTGGAGGGTGGCCATACTGGTTAATTATTTCACTTGAATTCCTGGAGAACAACTAAAGTGATTCTTTAGAATCCAGGGTCAGAAGCATCTTTGCAATAGGATCCTAAGGTTATTGGCATTGTAATATACTATCTGCAGCAGCCATCTTTGTCCTGGGGCATCTTTGGCTCCAAAGAAGCAACGCACAGGTTAGGAGAGAACAGTAACCTGAGCATGTGTCCTTCCCACAGGTCAACGGTGGGCGCTCTGCTGGCATCCAAGGTAACCTGTCCCAATGCCTCCTGATAGTATGTCCTATTGTGTTCTTCTCTCGCGGCTTCTATCCCTTTCCCCCTACATTTCTTCTGGCCCCTAGTGGTTTATAAAACTTACCAGTCTGTCATAGATAGCTCTGCATAGTTTGTGAAACCCCTTGAAGCCATTTCATTTTTCTCCTTGGTGACTACAGTGATGAATGAAAAAAAAGGAGCTGCAGCAGCCCGATGACAGGGGGTGGGGAAATAGGATTGTGAATCACTTCCATATCTGTATGGGATTGGCATGGGGGCTCAGGCAGAGGTGGTGGTATTTGCGGGAACACCATTTCTGCACCTGCCCAGTTAGTGTTAGCTGTCTGGGGGACTGCACTACCTGCCATATTATACTCTCTCACTTTGTTCTTAAAGCTGGGATGGAAAGTCTATGATGCAGATGATTATCACCCTGAGGAAAATCAAAGATGGGAAAAGGGATACCATTGAATGACCAGGTAAGAGTTGCTATCTGCCTCCAATACAGACCTTCCAGTATGTGACACAGACTGAGATCTCTGCAGCATCTGATGTAGCAGAGTTCTGAAATCAGGAGACAAACTTTGTATGGGTGTTCTGATGTAGTTTGCTAAAGCTGCCAGAAGGCAATATACCAGAAATGGAATGACTTTTAAGAAGGGGAATTTGTTAAGTTGCAAGTTTATAGTTCAAAGGCTGTGAAGATGTCCAAACTAAGGCATCCTGGGAAAGATACCTTGATTCAAGGAAGGCCAATGGGTCCAGAACCCTTCTGTCACTGGGAAGGAACATGGCTGCATCTGCTAGCTTTCTCATTTCATAAGGCTTCCCAGGGGGCATTTTCTTTCTGCATCACCGAGGGTCTCTGGCTGGGTGGACTCTGTTGGCACTGAAGCTTTTCCAAAATGGTTCCCTCTTAAAGGACTCCAGTAAGCAACCCCATCTTGAATGGGTGGAGACACATCTCCATGGAAACCAACTAATCAAAAGTTACCACCACAATTGGGTGGGTCATAGTTCCATGGAAACAATAAAAAAGATTCCACCCAGCAATAATGAATGAGGACTAAAGAACATGGCTTTTCTGGGGTACATAAGAGTTTCAAACCAGCACATGTTCCAAAGAGCCAGGCACACAGTAGGCTTTTGCATGTTAACTCCAGCACTGAATTTCTCACTGAACTTAGCATCAGAAATAATGCCATGGGCTGCCCCCACTTAGGCAGATTTTAACCTGCAGAATGTAATCCCTGGGAAGACCCCACCCCCACCCCAGACCTCACACATGGAAAAGCCCATCATCTCCTTCTCTTCCCAAATTGACAGTAGCCTACCCACCACCATGATGTGCTAGCATCCACTCTGAAGCCAGTCATCTTCTCAAAATTCAATTTGGTCTTGTCTTCACCCCCTCACCCCCCACCCCCATGCTTCCCCTAAGATTCACTGAGACTTCCCACTGATCTTAGGATCAAGACCAACTCCTAATCTCCTAAATTTGGGTTACAAGGCCTTGCCTGGTCTGCTGTCCACAGCCCTCTGCAGCCTCATTAGGTTCTGTGAAACCTCCGCACCCCATCTCTGGAGAGCCACCCTGGCCTCCCTTCAGTTCCTTGTACTTTCCATGTGCTCTCCCACCACAGGCCCTTTTGTATCTGCTGCCGCTGTTGCCTGGAGTGCTCTTCCTCCCCTCTTTCCTGAGTCAGCTGCTGCTCATCCTGTAACTGAGAAGTGAGGATTTAAGGGATCATTATGATTACTGAACCACTACATAAATGTTCCTTTTTATTTTGGGGTAGATTACAGTAGAAAGGGAAATACCTCAAGTTCCTGAACTGTAATCCACTACCTAGATCTCTAATAATGATTGTATAGCTTTTATCTTGTACGCTGTGATTTGCAAAAACCTTGTCATTGACCTTTACCTGTACACATTTTTCTACTTCAGAGTCTTGTGATTACTAGACAGTCCCTAGTGTTTATTAATGAAGGGTCTTGGGTCAGCCCAGAACTAACCCTCCCCGATCCCATAGTTATCTTGATAACCAAAGCTGAATCTAACCAAAATGGGCCCACCTGACATACACAGTAGCTTAGGCTTTAACCTGTAAGTCCCCTATACTTCATAATAATAAAAATCATGCCCATCATAATATTAAGGCTGCCATTTTCTTACACTGTGACTAAGTATATAATCAATCTGTGCATGTTCAATAATTAGATCACCTCTAATTACATCATCTGGAGCCACTGTGTTCATTATCCTAAAACTTGCCCAATTTTTTGATACTATAAAACTATCAGAGTTACTGTGGCTTGGGAGACAGATTTTTAGGCTCATAGGTCATTGGATATCCAGTTTCACTCCTAACAATAAACTCTTTCTCTGAATCCCTGATGTCTCAAGAATTGGTCATTTGAGTGCAAAGGCAAAGAATCTACCACCTTTGTCTGGTATCAATCCCTGAGATCTGTTTTCATGTCACATTTTCAGGGAACCCCTCCATGACCTACTTCAGTAAAGCACCCTAGAATAAAGTCACATAATAGCACTCATACCTCACTGCCCCTGTCCCAGATGCAACTTTGTATTGGATAGTGTGATAATTTGATTCCTTTTTGTCTCCACACCTGGACTTGATCTCCAAGGGAGCATAGACCGTGGCTGTTTCTGTTAACCATGGCATTATTCCCAGATCCTGACACATAATAAACTTTAGAAATCTCTGTGGCAAACTTGTAAATGAATGAGTGAGTAAGCGAGTGAGAGAATGAATAAATTAACGAATGAGGGGACAGCACTCTCCTGTAAGCAGTATCAGGAGGCCATTTCCTAGAGTGTCTCTATCAAACCGGTTAGAGCTGTGGACTCCTTGCCATGACTAGTGACTCATGAGACTTTGAGGACAGGGTCCAGGACACAGTCCATGGAACAACTGAGATGCAGGAGCCCAGTCAGGCCCACGGGCTATCTGAGTCCAAAGGGCAGGAATTGACTCAAACTGGCCAAAGTCCAGCACTGTTGCTTTCACTTTCAGTGCCCTTGGCTCACCCCTTAGGTGTGCACTTCTACCCTTTCCCTTTGTCCTGCTTTGCAGAACTTAAGTCACTAAGTATATTTTCTGTATTAACTCATCAAGGAACCAATGAAATAGATATTCCTACTTCCCAGGAGGAAAATGAGAAACAGATTAAACAGTTTGTCAAAAGTCACACAAACTTAATGCTGGAGCCAGAACACTCTGAGCAGGCATTTCTCTTTGTTGTGGGGCGGGGGGGATACCTGCTTTGAGTTTGCAATGATTCAAGCCTTGGACTGTCAAAATGTTTGCAACATTTGGTTTTAGAAGATAGGAATTACAAGCGATATAAAGTAGTCATTTAAATATAATATGGATACCATACTAGAGATAATAAACATACTTTAGATAACCTGGCTCCAGTACTAAGTTTGTGTGACTTTTGGCAAACTGTTTAATCTGTTTCTCATTTTCCTCCTGGGAAGTAGGAATATCTATTTCATTGGTTCCTTGATGAGATAATACAGAAAATATGCATGGAAATATGCCCAAAGCATTTGACAAATATTGCTAATATTTTGTGTGTATTAGGTATTAACAAACCATTTCTATAGAGTGTAAAATGTGATTATGTTAGTACTTTATTTTTCCCCTTGGTGAGTGCAAATAAATGGTAAATTAAAAATGAAGTACAGTAACCCAAATGGATAGATTTTAAAATGGATTTAAACATCCTTCCTCTTATTCACAAATGATGCTTCTTAAGTGGGCAGTATGGATAGTGGGAGAGGGTACAGAATTCAGAAGAGGAAGTGATCTTACAGGAGCAGAAAATGTTGTTTGGATTATTGAAGAAACACAAGTTACTAATTAGATTTAGGAGAAACTGTACAAGTTAACAAGACCTTAGAGAGAAGCAAAACAGAAAAAGTAACTAAAAACAAGTAGAACAGTAGATGGAAATGATTTACATTCTTGACACCAATAAATGCCGGGGTCCAAGTCTAAGAGTAAAGGTATGAGTCAAAACTGGATTGGCACTAATACCCCTTCTGATTATCCTGGTAACCAAGTCGCACCTCCCCACCCAACCCCTATCCCATCTCATTACTGAGAAAAACCAGAAGTGAATCAAGTAAAAATTTTATCACTCTTCCTCCTTAAATTTACTCTTCCCATGGTCTGATCAAAACTGACTTCTACCCCTATTGTGTTATCAAAGTCTTTGTTAGTATAAAGTATAACCCTCATCACTACCTTGCAGGTAATGTAATTGATCATTTACCCTTCTATCTCTTCCATCAGTCTGTGATCCCTCTGCGGACAGTGAGCAGATCACTCATTTATATTCCCAATGCCTGATAGGGTGCTTTGCACATATTAATACTCAATGTTTGTGAAATTAAGCCCAGCGCTACAAAATTCAAGATCTTTTAAAGCTCTAAGTTGGAAATACTTCTTATTTCAATTATGAAATCTGCCAAAAAGTAATGTTTAAAATGGCATCTACTCTTTATCTTATTTAAATCTTAAGGCAGCACAATGAACTACATAAGATCCTCATTTTACAGATAAACAAAGAGAAGCAGGGAGAGGGTAAGTAATGTGGGCAAAACCACCCACTGAGGGGAGGCTCTCTTCTATGTGTTAAAGGCCCTGATAACCACAAAACAAAGTTTTCAAGTGAATCAGGTTCATTAAGTGGAGAGGGAAAGGGTGAAAGTGAGGATGAGGGAGAGCAGGAGAGTCCATCCACTGTAGGAGACCTAATCTGAAAGGATATTTGAGACATGTTATTGCACTTCTGTGGCCTGGCTTATGCAGATCAGCCATGAGAATTCTGATTTCCACACAGGTGTCTAGGTAGCAGATTTGGAAAAACCCTTCTCCTTGTGGCCCGAGGTGGCCCTCTAAGGAAGTATCCCGATCTTCTCATTTTATTATGACTCAGTATCTGACAGCATCAGGAATAAAATTCAAATGCTTCTCTTTTATCTCCAACCTTCTCTCATTGTTTTGTGACTGATGGATCCATTTCTTAATTATACACAGTCATTAGACTAGTCTGGCATAAATTCTGATAGGGCAAATTTATGAAAGCATCTATTTTTGTTTAAACTGTCTTATATTTCCATTTACTAATCATATTTTTCAAAATTGAGCCCTGAGGAATTTTATTATGACTAAATGAAGCAAGTGCTTTGCTATTGATAAAGGCATATATTAAGGTAATATTGCAACAATAAAAAAGCATGGATTCAAAGTAAAAGTCTATTTCCTTGTACAAAAGGACAGAAAATTCATCACCCAAACATGTATTCTGTTATTTTTATCTGACTGTTTCATTTTTATTATGAAATACTTCAGGTGTGTAAAAAATGTTATAACTAATATAGTCAATACCTGCTTAATGAAATAATATGCTTCCTAAGCCATAAAATAATACAGAGACTGATGCCTATTTCCAAAGCACAATTAAGCACATTTGTGGAGAAGGGATGGGGGAAATGTGCAATCTGAAAAATAAATAATGTTTGTTCCTCTGCTAATGGGAAGAAAGAAGTAACATCTAAAGTACTAATATTTAAACAATGATCCTATTATCTTAAAAGCAAAATAACCCCCCTTCCTTGGCTCATCCAAAACCCATTATGAACATTTACTCATGAAGAAAAATTAATTTTAATATTGTTTTATCTCTGAACTAATCCTAATTCATCTTGAGAATTGCTTCTTGAACTCTAAGTAGATGTGAATATGTGAATTAGCACTCAGCCCTCTGAACCTCCCAACTGCCTGTTCTTCTAAAACAAGCATTCTTATTCTAAGTGAAGACTGGAAGTTCACAGCGCTAGTCTCAACATTTTAAGTAAAGTTTTATGGAAAATCCTTATACAACGACAAGGGGTGCATTGTGAAAAGGATAGGACCCCATCGTTAGGACTCTCTGTATTGCAGGCCCAAGCCTCTGATATTGTACATAGGTTCGGATATTGTACAAAGGTTGAACATAGATTCTTCTCTCATGGAAGACCCCATTAACCACAGCCACAAGAGTCATGTATAGCACCACAATGCCAACTAATTTACCAAGAAAAATATAACTGTCACATAGTCCGTAATACAGCAACCCAATACACACATTTTCAGAAGCCAGGATACATTCAGGTTTCTCGATGAACATGAAATCCAGAAACCCCAAGTGTTAGGGCCAAGGTTTCTGTTGGTATGAGACCATCTATCCCCTTAATAGGAAGAGGTTTGCTTATGAGAACGTGATGTTCAAAGTCCAATGACCAAGACTCCTCTGGATAATGTATCATTATTTAAATCTGCAGTGATCCTGCTACAGGATTCCATGCCCACCAAGCCTCCCTTAGGAGAGGCCTCCTTCTGTTATATATGTAAAAATGTTCTGTTACATTGTAAGGATGTCTTACTAGACAGACATCCTTCAGATGACTGTGTACATCTCTTTTCCTTCCTATTAAGTGTTGGTCTTTAAATTTAACCCTTAGAAGACAATCTTATTTCCTTCTCTTCTGAATCCTTAACGAAGACACCTTACTATGGCCTCTATTTTCTGTGAACAGATACATCTCTTGAATTATTAGCTGCAGAGCAGTTGACATCATTTCTGTGATTTGAAGCTGGATGCCCCCATTTACATGTATAACATACTCTGAAGTTATGAATTATAGTTCCTTCAGTGTTTGGTTTGCCACTTTATCAAGTGCATGGCCTATGCTTCCCTTCCTGCAGGCCTCTGAGTATCATATCTTTATAGCATTAAATCCTATATTTAGGGCAAAAAATAAGATTCCATTGTGTTCACATGTGAGGCTTCAAGGCCTGGTCAACTCTATTCTGTCGCAACCTTCTGTTTGAGGAGCCATTTCAGAAAATATATTCAAGAGGTTAAAAAAAAACCCAGCTTATAAATACATGCTATTTTTTCTTATTTCTAATGGTGCATGAATGTAGCCAAAAAGCTTGGCTAGTCACAAAGGGAATACAAGAAAGAAGAGAATTTGGAAAGATGGGGGCTACAAATGGTACCTTAGCACTAACTCATTTAGAGTGATCATGTCTACAGCATTGGATATAAAGCACCCAAGACTGTCTGGGTCCCCCAAGCACACAATAAACACTGGAAATGAAGGAAGGTGGAAAGCCGAAGGTGTGCTTGGACCAGCTGCTTCTCCCATGGGCAATTTCCACCAAAAAATACTGCCTCGCATAGTAAGTCCAGCTAGTCATCCCTGCTGCCTCTCATCTTTGACACCCTTCTTCCTGCCATGCCCTGTCCCTGAAAATACATTGCAGAGGCAGTTTCAAATCGCATAAACAAGCCCTGCCAACTTTTTCCCCCTTACAGACCTCTCCAAACATCTAGTGTCTGAACATCAAATCCCATAAAACTTTGCCAAAATAAACATTGAACATATACACTTTTCTCCAAGAGCATACAAAGTATTCCCATAAATTCTAACTTCATTAACAATCATTTGTAGTCTGCAAATCTGGAGCTGGCAAGCCTCACCCTCTTGTTACTTCATTTACAAATAACCATACTTGTTCCACAGATATACCCTGACAGATGGTGGCAAAAACAAATGTTTCATTCATTGAATACATTTGAGCTACAAGGTATATGCAAGGTAGTAGCCATTGTAATCTGAGTAATGATTTATGTGAATTAGCTAGCTGTTGTCATTTAGGATCTAATTTGTATAAATTGTGTGGTGGGTGTCATTTGGTCTCTAGCTATTGTGAATTTTGTAGCTATTGCCTTTAAGCTTGTGTGTGGTCTGTCATTGAATAATGTATGCATGAAGATAAAGTCTTCAGAGTTCCATTAGTAAAAGCTTCCAGTATCTTCAACCCAACGTTTACCATGATTTTTTAAAAATTGTTTGAAAAGATAAGAAAAAGATAAAAAACAAAACAAAAAAATTTGATATGAAAAATATATATATTATTTATAAACCTCCTCCCCTGTCTAAGGAGGGTGGTTCCTGGTAACTGGAAGGTCTTTCATTTACTGAACACTAAGTGATGGTATGAGTAAAAAAACATTTCACTTACCAAAGACTGAATTACTCTGAGTAAGAAATAAAAAAAACAAACCTGAGCCCAGTGGAAAGATACATGTGCTAAAGGTGGTTGGTCACTTGGAACCAGACAGCTTGAAAGGCTCCTACTGGAAAAGACCAAGAGAAAAAATGGCCAAGAACTTAGGGCAGAAACTTGGGAGGCATTTTTCGTAAGTGTGACAGAACTGTCATGGAAGATCTCCTCCTCTACTTTGTACATGTAAAGATTAAAAATATAGTCAACAAATTAAAACTGTAACAAACACAACAAAACTGTATTACCAAAGTCAGAAACAAAATGAGAAATCCCAGATGCCAAAATCAAAGTGGCATGTCTGAACTAAACCTGAATACTCCTCTCCCAGAGGCTTTGAAATTACATAAAGGCCAGGAGGGCTGATAACTGAGGTTTTGTACCCTTGCAGGGAAGGGAGAAATGTGGCTGTCAGCCAGTTTTAGCATGCAACTGGACCTGAGTGTCTGTAAGTGAGAAATGAAAATATTTCTACCCACTGAACTCAAAAAACAAGGAAGCTGTGTGTCTCCCCTGAGCCACCAGTGGAAAAAAGTCATTCTTGTGAACTGTAATCCCTTCTGAACCCAAGTTCAGATTATATGGCAGAAGGGGCAACAAGAGAAATTAACACACACTAGTCTTGAATCAGTAAGTCTACCTTTGGAAATGTTTCCACAACCAGGACTCCCACAGGGAAAAAATTTTTTTCTCCTAAAGATGAACCCTCACTCAGAAATTACAAACCATACAAGGAAACAAACCACTATTTAGGAAAACCAGCAAAAGCACAAATGAAAGAAGCTGTTTTCCAAGACAGAGAAAACAGAATCAAAGGTAAAGCAAAAGCAGAAAAGTGTAAATAATCAAATAAAATCTTAGAATGATACATATAGTCAATGAATGGATAATAAACTAGTCACAGCTAAAGAAAGGACTGGTGAATTCAAAGGGAGACTGGAGTAAATTGCCCAGAATGCAGAAGACAGAAAAAGAATTAGAAAATATTCAAGAAGAATCATGAGATTTGTATGATGAAATTATAAATATAACAACTACAAGGAATTCAAGGAAGAGAGAATAATTGGGAGAAAGATGATATTTTAAGAAATGATCATTTTCCAGGGCATGAGTCCTCAGTCTAAACAGGCACAATGAGTTCTGAACAAAATAAATTATAAAACTGTAAAGCATCAAAGACTAAGTGTTTTTTCCTACCCAAAGAGAAAAGATAAATCTAAAGGAATGATCAATACACCAACAGTAGACTTCTCAGCCACAACAGAGGCCAAATAAACTGAAATAATTATTTAAACTGTTGAAAGAGTGTAAACTAAACCAAGAATTCTCTACTCAAGAATAAGAATTCTTGAGAGTGAGGGCCAGGATGGCGGCTTAGTGAGGAGTGGGATTTAGGTCATCCTCCAGAGCAGCTAGTAAATAGCCAGGAACACTACAGAACAACTGCTGGGGCCACATCAGTGACCGGACACACAGCGTACCCCAGTCTGGACCAGGTGGACTGGTTGCGAGCCCACCCAGAACCATGAGTTCCCCAAGACATGGAGGCTGGTGCCCCTCCCCCAAAGGCTGCTTCCCAGAGGGGAAAGGAAAGAGACTTTACTAGCAGCAGGGACTGAGCTCTCCCAAACTCCAATTGTGGAATTAATTAACAAATTCTGATTACAAAAAGAGGTCCCCAGCTCAGCTGAACCTTGAGTCAAAGCGGAGCTTGTTGATTTTTGCCCTGGTGCAGAGGGGGCAGGGCTGACAAGAAAAAAAAACAAAACAGAAAAAACAACAGAGGCCTTTCTGGATTTGAAAAGGTCTGGGCCCTGAAGGAAAGAAGGGGGCACATAGGACCTGGAGATACACAAATCAATGTACCAACATAAGCTCTTGATTGGCAAACCTGAGGAATCAGGGTCCTGCTTTGAAAAGGATTTTTCTCTTTGATTTTTGTGGCTGTGTTTCTATGGCTTGACTACTTTTTGAATACAGCTGCAAGGCTTCTCAGGCTCCAACTGCCCCAAGCATAGGAAGAATTAAGCTTGTTGGAGTGTTTGCCTGCAGGCAGTGCCTTCCCCAGGAGACGGGTGGGGCCCAGCTCAGGTAGATTCCCTCCCTCAGGGACCCCAGAGTCTGGAAAAGTGAAGCAATTAAAGCCAGCCTACAACCTCTCCTCTGTCTCAACCACGCCCCCAGCAGGGAGAGTCTGTGGAATTAAAGGTACCGCATCACCTTATGCTGATCGGACCTGCAGACAAGAAAAGTGCCACATACTGGGCACTATTCTATTCTCTTCATATTAAAGCCTTTCAATCTGCTGGGTCTCATCCTCAGGGAAAACTGACACAGGTGACTCTTTCTCCCTGGAAGGAGGTAGGTTTGGGCTGGGAAATTCTGAGAGGGGTCTATAATACCTAAGTAAACCCTCCTAAGGGGGAAAAAAAGGCACCAAACAGGCAGGGCAAGCAACAACACAAGAACTGAAAAATTCTGATCTGTTAAACAAAACCTAAGCTAGAGGCCCAGAATAAGCTGAACTGAATGTCAAAGAACAGATAGACAACAAAGTCATCCAGCAAGAAAATCCTGGGTAAGAAAAGTGAAAACAATCTCCAGAATAAACTAATTATGGTAATTAAATGCCAAGATACCAGCAAAACTAACAAATTGTACTAGGAAAATTGAAGATATGGCCCAGTCAAAGGAACAAACCAACAATTCAAATGAGATACAGGAGTTGAAAGAATTAATTCAGAATATATGAACAGACATGGAAAACCGCATCAAAAATTAAATGAGTGAATTGAGGGACAATATAAATAAGACAAGGAAGGAACAAAAAAAATCAAAATTCTGAAAAAACAAATCACAGAACTTATGAGAATGAAAAGCACAGTAAAAGAGATGAAAAAAACAATGGAAACCTACAATGTCAGATTTCAAGAGCAGAAGTTAGGATTAGTGAACTGGAGGATGGAACATCTGAAATCCAACAAGCAAAAGAAAATATAGGGAAAAGTATGGAAAAATGAGAGTAGGGACTCAGGGAATTGAATGATAACATGAAGCCCATGCATATATGTGCTGTGGATGTCCCAGAAGGAGAAGAGAAGGGAAAAGGAGAAAAACTAATGGAGGAAATTATCACTGAAAATTTCCCAACTCTAATAAAAGACTTAAAATTACAGATCCAAGAAGTGCAGGATACCCCAAAAAGAATAGATCCAAGTAGATGTACTCCAAGACACTAATCAGAATGTCAGATGTCAAAGAGAAAGAGAGAATCTTGAAAGCAGCAAGAGAAAAGCAATCCATCACTTACAAGGGAAGCCCCATAAGACAATGTGTAGATTTCTCAGCAGAAACCATGGAGGCAAGAAGATAGTGGGATGATATATTTAAATGACTAAAAGAGAAAAACTGCCAAGCAATAATTCTATATCCAGCAAGGCTGTCCTTCAAAAATGAGGGGGAAATTAAAACATTTTCAGACAAAAAATCACTGAGTGAATTTGTGACCAAGAGACCGGCTCTGCAAGAAATACTAAAGGGAGCACTACAGACAGATAGGAAAAGACAGCAAAGAGAGGTGTGGAGAAGAATATAGAAATGAAGACTATCAGTAAAGGCAAAGAGAAGAAAAATTAGATGTGACATATAAAATCAAAAGGCAAAATGTTAGAAGAAAGTACTGCCCTTACAGTAATAACACTAAATGTTAATAGATTAAATTTCCCAACAAAAGACAAAGACTGGCAGAATGCATTAAAAAACAGGACCCTGTTCCAGTAGCCATGTTTCTTGATGATGATTGAACAATGATATAACTTTCACAATGAGACTCTGTGAATGTGAAAACCTAATGTCTGATGCTCCTTTTAGCTATTATATCAACAGAAGAGTAGAACATATGGAATAAAAATAAATAATAGGGGGAACAAATGTTAAAATAAATTCAGTTTGAAATGCTAGTGGTAAATGAAAGCGAGGGGTAAGGGGTATGGTATGTATAGTCTTTTTTTTCTCTATTATCATTTTATTTCTTTTTCTGTTGTCTTTTTCTTTTTCTAAATCAATGCAAATGTACTAAGAAATGATGAATATGCAACTATGTGATGATATTAAGAATTACTGATTGTATATGTAGAATGGAATGATATCTTAATGTTTTGTTTGTTAATTTTTTTAATTAATAAAAAAGTTTAAAAAAATTAAAAAAACAAACAAAAAAGAAAACAGGACCCATCTATATACTGTCTACAGGAAACGCATCTCAGACCCAACGTTAAACACAGCTTGAAAGTGAAAGGTTGGGAAAAGATGTTTCATGCAAATAACAATCAGAAAAGAGCACGAGTAGCTATGCTAATATCCAACAAATTAGACTTCAAATTTAAAACAGTTAAAAGAGACAAAGAAGGATACTATGTATTAATAAAAGGAACAATTCAACAAGAAGGCATAACAATCATAAATATTTATGCACTGAGCCAGAATGCTCCAAAATACATGAGGCAAACACTGAAAAGAGAAATAGACATATCTACCATGATAGTTGGAGACTTCAATTCCACACTCTCATCAATGGATAGAACATCTAGACAGAGGATCAATAAAGAAACAGAGAAGTTGAATAATAAAATAAATGAGCTAGACTTAACAGACATTTATAGAACATTACACCCCACAACAGCAAGATACACCTTTTTCTCAAGTGCTCATGGATCATTCTCAAGGATAGACAATTAGCTGGGTCACAAAGCAAGTCTCAATAAATTTAAAAAGAGTGAAATCACACAAAACACTTTCTCTCAGATCATAAAGGAATGAAGTTGGAAATCAATAATAGGCAGAATGCCAGAAAATTCACAAATATATGGAGGCTCAACAACACACTCTTAAACAACCAGTGGGTCAAGGAAGAAATTACAAGAGAAATCAGTAAATATCTCGAGGCAAATGAAAATGAAAACACAATGTATCAAAATTTATGGGATGCAGCAAAGGCAGTGCTAAGAGGGAAATTTATGACCCTAAATGCCTATATCAAAAAAGAAGAGGAAAAATTGAGGAATTAATGGTAGACTTGGAAGAACTAGAGGAAGAATAGGAAACTAACCCCAAAGCAAGCAAAAGGAAAGAAATAATGAAGATTAGAGCAGAAATAAATGAAATTGAGAACATGAAAACAACTGAGAAAATCAACAAAACCAGAAGTTGGTTCTATGAGAAAATCAATAAGATTGATGGACCCTTAGTGACACTGACAAAAAGAAGACAGAGGATGTAAATACATAAAATGAGAAATGGATGAGGAGACCTAACCACTAGCCCCACAAAAATAAAGGAAGTAATAAGAAGAGATTATTAACAACTTCATGCTAATAAACTTGACAATGCAGATGAAATGGACAACTTTCTAGAAAGGCATGAACAACCAACATTGACTCGAGAAGAAATAGATGACCTCAACAAACCAATCACAAGGAAAGAAACTGAATCAGTCATTAAGAAGGTCCCCAAAAACAAAAGTCCAGGACCAGATGGTGTCACGCATGAATTCTACCAAACATTCCAGAAAGAATTAGTACCAATCTGCTCAGACGCTTCAAAAAAATTGAAGAGGAGTGAAAGCTACCTAACTCATTCTATGAAGCCAACATCACCCTCATACCAATGCCAGACAAAGACATTACAAGAAAAGAAAACTTCAGACCAATCTCTCTAATGAATATAGATGCAAAAATCCTCAACAAAATTCTTGTAAATCAAATCCACCAGCACATTAAAAGAATTATACACTATGACCAAGCAGGATTTATCCCTGGTATGCAAGGATGGTCCAACATAAGAAAATCAATTAATGTAATACACCATATCAACAAATCAAAACAGAAAAACTAAATGATCATCTCGAATGATGCAGAAAAGGCATTTGACAAAATTCAACATCCTTTCCTGTTGAAAACACTTCAAAGATTAGGAATAGAAGGGAACCTCCTCAACATGATAAAGGGAATATATGAAAACCCCACAGCGAACATCATCTTCAATAGGGAAAAACTGAAAACATTCCCTTAAGATCAGAACAAGGCAAGGATGTCTGCTATCACTACTGTTATTTAACGCTGTGTTGGAAGTTCTAGCCAGAGCAATTAGACATGAAAAAGAAATACAAGGCATCAAAATCGGAAAGGAAGAAGTAAAACTCTCACTGTTTGCAGATGATATGATACTATATGTTGAAAACCCTGAAAAATCCACAGCAAAACCACTAGAGCTAATGAGTACAGCAAAGTGGCAGGTTACAAGATCAACACTCAAAAGTCTGTAGTGTTTCCATACACTAGTAATGAACAATTTGAGTGGAAAAAATCAAGAAAAAAATTCCATTTACAATTGCAACCAAAAGAATAAAATATTTAAGAATAAATTTATAGAGACAAAAGACCTATGCAAAGAAAACTACAAGAAATTGTTAAAAGAAATCACAAAAGACTTAAATAAATGGAAGGGCATAACGCCTTCATGGATTGGAAGACTAAATATAGTTAAGATGTAAATTCTACCTAAATTGATTTACAGATTCAATGCAATACCAATTAAAATCCCAAAAACTTACTTTCAGAAATAGAAAAAACAATAACTAAATGCATCTGGAAGGGCAGGTTTTCCCCAATAGCTAAAAGTATCCTGAGAAAGAAAAATGAAGTTGAAGGTCTCACACTATCTGGCTTTAAGGTGTATTACAAAGCTACAGTGGTCAAAATACCATGGTACTGGCATAAAGATAGATATACTGATCACTGGAATCGAATAGAGTGTTCAGGTGTATACCTTCTCATCTATCGACAACTGATTTTTGATAAGGCAGTCAAGCCAACTCACCTGGGACAGGACAGTCTACTCAATAAATGGTGCCTAGAGAACTGCATATCTATATGCAAAAGAATGAAAGAGGATCCATAGCTCACACCCTATACAAAAATGAACTGAAAATGGATCAAAGACCTAAATACTAGATCTAAGACCATAAAACCGTTAGAAGAAAATGTAGGGAAATATCTTATAAATCTTACACTAGGACGTGGTTTCCTAGACCTTACACCCAAAGCACAAGCACTGATGAAAGAAATAAATAGATGGGAACTCCTCAAAATTAAACACTTTTGTGCATCAAATAACTTCATCAAGAAAGTAAAAAGACAGCCTACACAATGGGAGACAATATTTGGAAATGATATATCAGATAAAGGTCTAGTATCCAGAATACATAAAGAGATTGTTCAACTCAACAACAAAAACACAGACAACCCAATTACAAAATGTGCAAAGACTTGAACAGACACTTCCAGAAGAGGAAATACAAATGACCAAAAGACACATAAAAAGATGCTCAACTTCCCTATTAGGGAAACGCAAATCAAAACCACAATGAGATATCATCTCATACCCACCAGAATGACCATTACCCATAAAATAGAAAACACAAGTGCTGGAGAGGATGAAGAGAAAGAGACACACTTATCCACTGTGGATGGGAATGTCAAATGATAAAACCGCTGTGGAAGGCAATTTGGCAAAGTCCCCTTGGAGGAATGGTGAGAAAGGGGGAAAATTCAACTTCCCCAAGTGGAGAATTCTTGATGTTTTCACAAGCAGTGGGGACAACCAAAGCAATAGTCTGAGCCCCCAATTTTGGGATTTGTTCATATAAAACTTAAACCCACAAAGGATAGGCTATGCCTACTTAAAATTAAGCCTAATACAGAGCCCCCAATCTTGGGGTTTGTTCATATGAAACTTAACCCCACAAAGGATAGGTCAAGCCTACTTAAAATTAGGCCTAAGAGTCACCCCCCCCAAGAGAACCTCTTTTGTTGCTCATATGTGGCCTCTCTCTCTCCAGCCAACACAACAAGCAAACTCACTGCCCTCCCCCTGTCTACGTGGGACATGACTCCCAGGGGTGTGGACCTTCCTGGCAACATGGGACAGAAATTCTAGAATGAGCTGGGACTCAGCACCAAGGGACTGAGAAAACCTCAACCGAGAGGGGAAGAGAGAAATGAGACAAAATGGAGTGTCAGTGGCTGAGAGATTCCAGAGTTGAGAGGTTATCCTGGAGGTTATTCTTACACATTAAATAGATATCATCACCTTTTTAGTTAAGGTGTAATGGAGAGCCTGGAGGGAACTGCTTGAAACTGTAGAGCTGTGTTCCAGTAGCCATGCTTCTTGAAGATGATTGTATAATGATAGAGCTTTTGCAACATGACTGTGTGATTGTGAAAGCTTTGTGTCTGATGATCTTTTATCTACCTTATGGACTGATGAGTAAAACATATGGATTAAAAATAAATAAATAATAGGGGAAACAAACGTTAAAATAAATTTAGTAGATTGAAATGCTTGTGATCAATGAAAGGGAGGGTAAGGGGTATGGTATGAATGAATCTTTCTTTTCATTTTTTTCTGAATTGATGCAAATGTTCTAAGAAATGATCATGATGATGAATATACAACTATATGATGATAAAAATAAATAAATATATCCTGGGGAAAAAGAAAAAAGATTGGGATCAAACATTGGGTCCAATCAATCAATCATCCCTACATAATAAGACCCCAGCAAAAACCCACCGATACCAAAGCTTGAGTAAGCTTCCCTTCTTGGTAAAGCACATCAATGTGCTGGGAGCATGATGTATCCTGATTCCATTGGGAGAGGACCTTGGAAGCTTCTCAAATTTTGAGACTTTCCCAGACCTAACTCTTTGTGTCTCTTCTTTTAATTTCTTCTAATTTACATTCTTGTGCTATAATATAGACACAATCATAAGTGTAGTGCTTTCCTGAGCTGTATGAATCATTTTAGCAAATTATCAAACCTGAGATGATGGTGAGAATCCCTGAATTTATAGATAGTTGGTCAGAAGTGAGGATGGCCTTGGGAACCCCCAAGGTTGTGGCTAGTGTCTGATGTGAGGGTAGCCTTGTGGGGACTCTACCCTTCACCAGTGGAGTCTGGCTTAATTCCAGATAGTATCAGAAGTACAGTGAAATAGTGTGGAAGTATAGCTTTTGATCAAGGTAATATAATTCATTTTACTCTGAATTAATCACATGCCAAAGTATCTATAGATGGTGATGGTGATCTTAGAAATCATATCATGAAGAGTTAAAGGGCTGAGTAATGTTAGCTTGGAAACAAGAGTATCTAGGGAGAACCTGAGAGCATTCCTCAAACATCTAATGAACTGTCATGGAGGAAAGATGAAGAGGAACTTACTCTGCATTACTCAAAATGGCACAGATGGGCTAAAGACTTGGAAAAGCTAATTACCAAATTCATCTGAAAGGGAAAGAGACCCCAAACAGCTAAAAGTATCCTAAAAAGAACAAAGTGGGAGAATGAACACTCCCTGACTTTAAAACCTATTATAAACCCACAGTGGTCAAAATAGCATGGTACTGGCAAAAAGATGGAATTGAATCTAGAGGGCAAAAGTAGACCACCGAATCTATGGTCAACTTATTTTAGACAAGGCCCCCAAATCCTCTGAATTAGGACAAAATAGTCTTTTCAATAATTGGGCATGGAAGAACTGGATATCAATAGCCAAAAGAATGAAAGAGGACCCTTATATTACACTCTACACAAAAATTAATTCAAAGTAGATCAAACACCTAAATATAAGAACTAGCAACATAAAGCTTCTAGAAGAAAATGTAGGGAAACATCTTCAAGACCTCATAATATGAGGTGGCTTCCTCAACTTTACACCCAAAGAACAAGCAACAAAAGAAAACACAGATCATTGGAAACCCCTCAAAATCAAATGCCTCTGCACCTCAAAAGACTTTGTCAAAAAGTGAAGAGGCAGCAAACTCAATGGGAGAAAATATTGGGAAATCATATATAGGACAAAGGTTTGATTTCTTACATATACAAAGAAATCATATAACTCCAAAACAAAAGAACAACCCAATTATAAAATGGGCTGAAGATATGAATAAGTATTTTTCTGAAGAGCAAATATAGATGGCTCAAAAGCACATGAAGAGATGCCAATTTTCATTGGCTAAAAGGGAAATGGCAGATCAAGGCTACAATGAGATACCACCTCACACCTATAAGAATGGCTGCTATTGAACAGGAAACTATAAATGTTGGAGAGGATGTGGAGAAACTGGGACACTTATGCAGTGCTGGTAGGAATGTATAATGGTGCATCCACTATGGGAGACAGGCTGGTGGTTCCTTAGGAAACTAAATATCAAGTTGCCCTATGACCCAGCAATAGATCTATTTGGTATATACCCAGAAAATATGAAAGCACTGACACAAACAGACTTTTGCACATTATTCACACTCACCAAAAGATGGAAACCAAATACCCATCAACAGATGAGTGGATCAACAAAATGTGGTATATACATACAATGGAATATTATGCAGCACTAAGACAAAATGATGTCCTGAAGCACATGACAAGATGGATGAGCCTTGAGGACATAATGCTGAGTGAAATAAGCCAGACACAAAAGGATAGATACTATATGATTCCTCTTTTAGGACCAGCATAAATGTATAATCAGAGGCTTATAATACAGAATATAGGGAACTTAGAGATACATAGAAGCTAGAGATGGGAAAGCCAGTAGCTAATAAAGTTGAACTCCAATGTAAGCAAATAGATAGAAATGAAGGTGGTTCTCTAGTGGTTCTATAAGTAATACTACCATATTGAAGATGAACAAGATTGAAAGAGATTGTACAGACCCATGTGTCCCACTGATTAACACTTGAAATATGAATTAATTCTTCAAGAATTACTTCAAAGATATGATTCATGTACAAAGAATGTTTAAGTCCTGGGTACAGGGGGAAAACTGTTATTGCATGCTGGGCTATGTTCAAAAGGAAGATATCAACACTACCACAGCAACATCAGAGGTAAATAACGGGGTAAGGGACAAGGGTTAAGATGAGGTGAGGGTGTGTGTTTATTGGTATTCTTTCTCTTGGGAACAAGGAAATTATCTAAAATTTAGAATGATGATAGACTGTGGACTTTGGGCACTATCCATGATGACTGATGAATTCAGGTGGCTGAACAATGCACTGGCTGAGAACAATGCACTGGTGAACCATGGTGTATACTTATTGTTCTGGTTTACTAGCTGCCAGAATGCAATATACCAGAAACAGAATGGCTTTTAAAAAAGGAAATTTAATAAGTTGGTAGTTTACAGTTCTAAGGGTGAGAAAATGTCCCAGTTAAAGCAAGTCTATAGAAATGGCCAATCTAAGACATCAAGGGAAAGACACCTTGATTCAAGAAGGCTGATGAAGTTCAGGGTTTGTCTCTCAAGTAGAAGGGCACAGGGCAAAGGCAGTCCAAGTTTCTCTCTCATCTGGAAAGGCACATGGTGAGCACAGTCAGGGTTCCTCTCTCATCTGGAAGGGCACATGGTGAACATGGCATCATCTGCTAGCTTTTTCTCCTGGCTTCCTGTTTCCATGAAGTTCCCTGGAAGGCATTTTCCTTCTTCACCTCCAAAGGTTGCTGGCTGGTGGACTCTGCTTCTCATGGCTGTATCATTCTGCTTTGATCTCTCTGAATCTCCTTCTTTCTCCAAAATGTTTCCTTTTATAGGACTTCAGAAACTAATAAGACCCACCTGAATGGGTAGAGACATGTAGTCACCTAATCCAGTTTAACAACCACTCTTGATTAAATTACATCTCCAGGGAGATGATCTAACTACAGTTTCAAATATACAGCATTGAATAGGGATTAGTAGAAA
Source organism: Tamandua tetradactyla (assembly GCF_023851605.1). Lineage (NCBI taxonomy): Eukaryota > Metazoa > Chordata > Mammalia > Pilosa > Myrmecophagidae > Tamandua > Tamandua tetradactyla. Next base: position 78,029,356 of record NC_135332.1, on the reverse strand, counting down.
CAGCTGCTTTACAAAATGGGATCAAGATTAAAACGTGGCTTTTCTAGGGTACATACATCATTTCAAATCAGCCCACTTATGAACGAAGGTTGTGCTGCTACAAAAAGGAACAAAATTGTGAGGCATGCAATGATGTGAATGAACATGTGGGACATTTGGTGAGGCAAAATAAGCCAGAAACAAAAGAACAAGAATGGTATGGTCACCTTTAGAAAATGCTTATAAGAAAACAGGGGCCTAGATTGTAAGCTCTTAGAGCAGACACATTAAGTCTGGAGTGGTGACTATTATTTCTGGATTTTGAAAGGCTGTTTATATATATATAACCTGATAGGAAGAGATAAGAATGAGGCTGAACAGGTTGGGATTAAGGTTGTTCAGAACACAGGGGTAAGGAAGACTGTGTTTTATTTTAGAACTAAACATACTCTTTGAGAACAAAGGAAGGAAGGTTTATTTGATCTGGAACTGAAATTTTCTGCAACGCATAATCTAACTCAACCTACCTGTATACCTCATTTGAACAATTGAAACACAGGGAGCCCAGAATAAGAAAGAGGTCCTTTAATCCTCTATAGATCCTTGTAATGCCTGGATACATCACAGAGTATATTAAGCTGATAATCAAAAAGTATTGTTATGAGGGATGGGAGAAGGAATATGGAACTATTAAACCTCACCATCAGGGAATCCCGATACTGTGTCAAACTTTAGGGACACCCAAATCAATAGGCCATGCCCATGATCCTGACGCTTATGTGTAGGAAGCTTATGTAGGTAGCGGAGAAGCTTAGACTACCTATAAGCATGCCTAAGAGTTACTTCTGGAGGACCTCTTTTGTTGCTCAGATGTGGCCTCAGTCTCTCTAATCCCCACTCTTCAAGTGAAATCATTGTCTTCCACACTACGTGGGACATGACGTCCAGGGGTGAAAGTCTTCCTGGTGATGTGGCGGTGACTCCCAGGGATGAATCTAGCCCTGGCACTGTGGGATCAACAATTCCATCCTGACCAAAAGGGGGAAAAGAAGTGTATCTAATAAAGTAGCAGTGGCAGAGTTCAAAGAGAGTCGAGAGGCTATTCTGGAGGTTGCTCTTACATGACCTTTTGAACCTTGCTGCCTATCATAACCTGTCAAACCCCAACCAGGACCATTCCAGCCAATCCTAAAGAATACCTGGGACAATATATCAGCTTCTACAAGGATTACATGCATTAGAGTAACTTTACAGAAACCTACAACCTCCTGATGGGTCCCTGGTCCAGGTAAGTCCTGAAACCTAGAAGACCCAGCCTGTCTAGAACATCAAACAGTTTCATTTCCCTGCCCCATATTATTGACAGACCCTTCTAATATGAAAAATTTAGAATGGTCATAACCCAAACACCCCTAAAGGGGGTTTGTCAGCCAAACACCCTGAAAGATCAATGGTGATGGTGGGATTGTACAGTGAAGATAGGATTTAACAAATGCATATGAATCTGAATCATTAAATTGTATCTCTTTTAGTCTGCAGTATCTGAGAGCAGCTAGAAATAAAAAACTAAAATTATGGAATTGCAACCTGTCATGGTTAGGGACAGGTGTCAACTTGGCCAAGTTATGGTACCTGTTCATCTGATTGGGCAAGTGCTGGCCTGTCTGTTGCAATGAGGACATTTCATAGGATTAGGTCATGATCACGTCAGCTACATCCACAGCTGATTCCATTTGTATCCAGCCAAAGGGGAGTGTCTTCTGCAATTAGTGATGCTAAATCCAATCATGGGAAGCCTTTTAAGGAGGACTCAGAGGAGACAGGTTGCATTCCTGCTTTGGCTGGTGAGCCTCTCCTGTGGAGTTCGTCCAGGCCATCCATTGGAGTCATCGGCTTCGCAGCCTGCCCTGTGGATTTTGGACTCTGCGTTCCTACGGTCACGTGAGACACTTTCATAAATTTTATATTTGCAAGTGTTCCCTGTTGGTTCTGTTTCTCTAGAGAACCCTAACTAATACACAACCCATGTCAAACTCTGAAATATGTTCTAGAACTCATTGTCGTGCTGTGCTTTTAAATTTATTGCATTTTTGTACATATGTTATTTTTCAAAAAAAAAGGAAAAAAGTTGACTGTGATGATAAAAAATATTTAAGCCTTCTAGCCTCCTATACTCTGGAGCCTCCAGAAAAAAATCTGAGAGGATCATATGGTAGCCCAGGACAAACCCTGGAATCTATCCTGTAACTACTTATTGAAGAGTATTTTGAAAACTGTTGCTTTTTTATTTCTTTGCTTTGTATATGTCATAGCATATAATAAAAAAGTAAAAAAAAAAAAAGTGGGTGTTCTAGTTTGCTAGCTGCCAGAATGCAACACACCAGAGATGGATTCACTTTTAATAAAAGGGGATTTATTTTGTTAGTTCTTCAGAGGAAAGGGAGTTAACTTTCCACTGAGGTTCTTTCTTATGTGGGAAGGCACAGGATGGTCTCTGCTGGCCTTCTCTCCAGGCCCTTGGGTTCCAACACCTTTTCTCGGGGTGACTTCTTTCTGCATCTCCAAAGCCCTGGGCTGAGCTGCTAGTGCAGAGATGAGGTATGCTGAGCTGCTTATGCTGCGCTACATTGCAGTCTCTCATTTAAGCACCAGCCAATTAAGTCAAATGTCATTCATTGTAGCAGGCATGCCTCCTAGCCCACTGCAGATGTAAATCAGCAACAGATGAGTTTCTCCTACCAGTCACTCATGTCCACAGCAACAGAACAAGGTGCCTTCACCTGGCCAAGTTGACAACTGAATCTGACTACCACAGTGGGTATCATGCCATCTTTGTGTAAAATAATAATACAAATGCAGTACACTAATAAATACAACCCTCTTACCTATTAAAAAATGCATAATGTGGAACCACTGTATTGTGACTATAATTAATATCACTGGCATGGCAGGGAAGCATTCTTCCCTGATTCCCAGCCTTAATTTTAATCACTGATGACCCTTATTCCTCCTCAGTGACTTCGTATTAGGAAAGCTTTCATTAATCAAGACTCTTATTAGTATTTTACTCATTCATATTAATTAAAGATACACATTCTGGCCAGTTAGAGCCTCTGACAAACATCTGGTAATCATGGATAATCCTGTTCTGTTAATACCTTTGTAAACATCCATAAATAAACTTAATTTTTATTAAGTGTAGCCTATTGCCGGCAAATGTATTATGGCCAGATGTGAATAACTGTAGTGCCTCTGGGTCTTTAGATATCTGAGTCAGCGTCCTCAGTTATGGTAACCCCTGTTCTCTTTGAGCAGCGAGTTTTGATGTTGGGAATTGGTCCTTGTTGGCTTGGTCTTTCAGAGAATATTCTTCCATCTATGTTCCCAAGCTCTACTTTCTTTCTCCCCAGAACTAGGCTACCATGGTGGTGGGGGAATATATACAGAATGGAAATTATTATGGTTCTTCTGTTACCCTCCCCTCTCAGTATTTATGATGGGTTCTCTTGCCTTGTCCCTGAAACATTGACCTTGGAATTGCTTTAAAGATATAATCTACAGATTAGTGTCCAACCTGTTCAATATATTAGGCCATTGGTAAGACTTTTCTTTTCCTGAAATATTTGATCTGTTTTATCACCTGTGTACACAGTGCAATGTACCACCAACTTTATCTTCTATTTAAACCAGAGCTTTAAGGTATCTATATATTTTGATGCTGTGAGGAAAGAGCATAATGAAGGATCAAAAGGTAAATGAAAGTTAGTATATGTGTATTAAGAATAGGTGTTAAGATGCAAGTTAAAGTACAAGGGATATACAGTACACAAAGGAACTAAAACACAGAAAACCCAGTAATTTAAAACTCTGGTAGCTATGTTTAATCCTGGAAAACTTGAAATGAGATAAAACAGACTAGGTTCCAAAACATCCTTGAGGGTGAGGTGTCTCATAGCTCTTCTGAAGTTTCAAAAGATTTCTTTTGCTAGAGAGAGATTTCTCCACTAATTTTCAGTGCCTTGATGAAGAGGTTCTTTAGTCTTCTGATTTGTTGAAGCAGACATGGCATGAATTGTGAAGCAATTTAAAACCTTTGTCTTATATTTCATAATTATATTTCATGTAATTATTATACTTTATATTTCATAATTATATATATTTTGTATGATGGTAGCTATTAACCTGTTTAATTGATTTGTCCTAGAAAACTGTATGTGCTATATTGCAAAGAATAAGTTTTATCATATTTATCATAATCTCCATGTCTATATCATATTTGTTATAATTTCCATGGATGTTAGAAATCAGATCTGAGGTAGGAGTATACCATATATCAATGAAAGAGTATGATCAGGTTTACATTACATAGATTTATAACATTTTCCCTAATATTGTTAATTACTTAAAATATGATTATTGCAAAAATATATACTTAATGTGTTTATGAACTGTGTAGTATATGAGTATTTTTATATTTAAGGATATAACTTTTCCCCTTTATTTTATATATATTCTGCAAGTATTTGTCAAGTCCTTAGGTGAAAATGTGGTCATCAGTGCATTCTCAATGCTCAGAGGGCCCAATTCTCAAAGCTTCCTTTTTTGTCTTTTCACTTCTTGCCCACCATTTTTGTATAAAGGAGAGGAAACTCTTAAGAATTATTTGTTCCTTCAGATAACATTAATTTGAAACCAGAAGAACAAATGCATATAGCAGTAATTCTTGGACAATTGGATTTGATTTTATGAGAGTGCTGAGGCAGTATAGTGTGGTGAAACATCTTGGGAGGGCTGGAAGTGCGTTGAAAAGCAAGTGGAAACACTCAGATTCTGCTTTGACTCTTCTGCTAACTCTCCATGTATGTCTGAGGAAGTATCTTTCTCTAGATACCAGCTTTCTCAACTAAAAGCAGAGAACTGGATTAGACCAGTGTCTTTCACAAAGTGGGTTGATACTCATTAGTAACCAGCATTCAAGGAGAGTATAGATGCTTTGTATGATTTCAGTTTTTATAAATTTATGAAGATGGTTTTTGGTCTACCATGTAGTCTGTCTGCAGAATGTTCCATGTGTGCATGAGGAGAATGTGTATTCTGCTTTTGTTGGGTGGAGTGTTCTGTATCTGTCAGTTAGGGCTAATTGTGTGTTGTTCAAGCCATTTTTATTTATTGATCTTCTCTCTTGTTATTTCACCTGTTATTGAAATGGGATGTTGTTATTTTTTAACTATCTATTTTTCCTTTCAGTTCTGTCAACTTTTCCTTATTATACTTTGGGGCGTTTTTGTTAGGTGAATACAGGCTTATAATTAGTTTATCTTTTTGCTAGATTAAACTATTTCAGTGTAAATGTCCTTCTTTGTCTCTTATAGCCTGTTTTTGGTCAAAGAATATTTTGTCTGACAATAAGAGAGGCATTCCAACTCTCTTTGGTTACTATTGACATGGAATATCTTTTCTATCCTTTTACTTTAAATGACTTTGTATGTTTGTACCTAAGTGAGTCTGTTATAGACAGCATATAGATGGTTACTATTTTTTTAATCCAATCTGCTGATCTTCCTTTTTAATAGAGTTTCATTCATTTATATTTAAAGTAATTACTGATGAGGAACAATTCACTTCTGCCTTACAACTATTTGTTTTCTATGTGTCTTATAGGTTTTTTTTGTTTCTGAATTCCTCCATTACTGCCTTACAAAAAAATTTAGTCGATTTTTTTGTAGTGGGAGTTTTGATTCTCCTGACTTTTTCTCTACTTTTTAGTTATTTTCTTACTAGTTAGTGTTTATGTTCAGCTCATGAGCTAAGAATGATTTTTCATTTTAAATGGTAGAAAAATAAAAATGTTTTTTTGCCACATGAAAATAATATGAAATTCTTATTTCCATGTCCATAAATGAAGTTTCATTGGAATATAGCTGCACACATTTATTTACATATTATCTCTGGTGGTGCAGATATCTTTATAGTTATTTTGAATTTCTGTTTATAGAATTGTAAAATTTATATTGCTAAGTTTCAAAAAGTAAAGTACTTTACAAAAATATATTAATCAAAATAAAATAGAATAATAATAAGAAAAAGGAAATAACAGTCATTTGTAACCACAAAAATTGTTTAATTTCACTCACAATAAGAGTAATGCAAATTAAAATTTTACTGAGTTGTTTCCCACTTACCAGATTGGCAGAAATCCAGAAGTATAAGATCATATTCTATTGATAAAGCATATATATCAATTATGTTCAGAGCTTTTTATTGTAACATTGTTTTGAGAAGGGAAATAGCTCAAATATCCATCAAGCAGACTAGTTAAATAAAGAATAGTATGTTCCTTCTATGGTGTGCTCTGCAATGGTTAAAACAAAAAAAGCTTTATATGCAGTAATGGAAAAAGTTATGTTATACTGTTGAATTTCTGTTTATAGAATTGTAAAATTTATATTGCTAAGTTTCAAAAAGTAAAGTACTTTACAAAAATATATTAATCAAAATAAAATAGAATAATAATAAGAAAAAGGAAATAACAGTCATTCGTAACCACAAAAATTGTTTAATTTCACTCACAATAAGAGTAATGCAAATTAAAATTTTACTGAGTTGTTTCCCACTTACCAGATTGGCAGAAATCCAGAAGTATAAGATCATATTCTTATGATCTTATACTTGAAGGAAACAAGCAAGGTACAGAACAGTTTTAATGATGTTCTAAATTTTATTTCAGGTAGAGGGAAAAACAGTCTGAATTCGTATTTAGATTAAAAACTGGAGGGAAAATAATGAAGGTAGCTACCTGATTGGGTGACTGGAGGATATAAGATTGTGCTGAAAGTGAGGCTTTTCTTTTTGTACTTTTATATATAGTATTTTATTTTTTCTATGTCAATATATTAGCCACTCAAAAATTTAAGTAGGTGAAGGAATTGTGGTAAAAGAAAAATAAGGAAAGCCAAATTCTGGATTTCTTTATATTAAGTTAGGGTGACTCAGGAGTAATACAATTACTTCTGAAATTGAGATAATAGTAGAAGTATTAATAAGAGCACTAGGAGCAGATAACTTATTGCTTAAGTACTAAGTAATAAGCACTTTTATGCAGTGTGGATATGCATGTTAAGTATGTTATTTAAGGCTCATAGCACTCTATGAGGGAGTTGCCATGATCTCTCTTTTTACAGAAAAGTATGATGAAGTTTAGGTTTGTTGAGTAATTTATCCAAAGTTACACTTCTAGTAAATGGCAGAGCCAAGATTCAAATCCTGGCCCAGCTCATGAGTTTGTCCTGTTAATCATATATATATGTGTGTATGTAGTGATCTTATATGTGGTTGTGCCTTACTCTTTACAAAGAAGAAATATTTTCCATAGTTCTTCAGAGAATAATATTATATAATGAACATTTTCTATAATATCCTCACTGTAAAATAGCAGTAAGGTTCATTAAATTGTTTCTTACAATGTTTCTCTTTATTGGTTGGAAACCTAACAGAGTTTAATTTTGCTTGTGGCCACATCTGATGTAATCTTCTGAATATTTGCTGGATGAATGGACTGTACATTTTTTTACTGCCGTGCATAAATTTATTCTTCTGAAGCAAGCCTTTAGTAAATAATGAATGTTAGTAAGTTTGAGGTTATAGTCCCTAAGAATACCTGGAAAATATTTATGATTTTGTTGTGAGTGGAGAGCCATATACTGTAATAGGTAGCTGAGCAAAAGGAAGGACAGGTTGACATCCTCTTATAAAAGTTGAACTGTTTAACACAAATATATGTCTGAATAAAAGGTTTTTTTCCTTTCTATTAAAGAGAGCTGAGGGCAGGGCAAAGGTTTTCCTCAAGTGTTACTTTTGGACAAGTTTTAGTATAAATGGGCACTAAGCTCCTCTGTTCACCCAAATACAGTGTCTGAAGTTGAAAACCAGTGGTCTATAGGCCATACTCAGATTGCAGGTGATTTTGATTTCACGTGCACAGTGTTTTGTTTTTTAGTTGATTGCTAACATTGAAAATTCGGGAGATTCTACATAGAAGTACAAGCTTCTAAGTATTCATGAATAATTAGTGTGACAACATTTAATCTTTTTTTCCTGCATGGCAACATTCAGTTTGGCTTTAGATAGAATCTGAGCTCCCTGTTTCTCACAGTCCCACCCAGTCACTCTGTTATACCAGCTGCTAGCCCCTTTAAGGTTTTGTGCTTCTTTATTTGCCTTACAGAACATTACTGTAGAACTGAGTGGTTGTAATCAGCCTTTTGATACCATTTTCCTTTTAAAAAATACAAAATAAACTTTTATAAACATCAATTTTGCACATTTGTGGTATGCATCAACCTATTCTGATAAACAGATGTATTTAGTTATTTACCCAGACTTGAACACTTAATTTTTTGTGTGTGATATGTTTGAGTATATAAATGCCATCTGTTTTACTGTTGAAGGTCTTGGTAATGTGAATTCTGAATTGGTTTATTTCTTGGTGTAAATGATAGTTTTTTTAAAACAGTTTGTTTCTTTAGGAAAAAAACTGGCATTTTAAAGTTAGGACACTGAACTAAATCAAGAATTTACAGCATGATCCTTTGTTACTAGGCTTTTTTTCTTTATTGATTGCTTTGCCAGTAATGAGTTGTTATTGCAGAATAAGAATTAGAACTAAATTATGCTTAACTCTATAACTTGTTTAGAATTGGACTTTCCTAAATTTTAATATTCTGTTTTCATTTTCTAAACTATCATGTCTTTTAATATTTTCCTGATAATTTTTAACTCTTCAATTAGATTAGATCTGAATTATTTTGAATTTCACAATATACTGTGGTGTTGTTAGTTATATTTTTAAATTGAGAATTAATACTCTTTTTTAAAGCAATTTACTGAGATATATTCACATATCATACAAACCATCCAAAGTATGCAGTCAAGGGCTCACGATATCATTACATGGTTGTGCATTCATCACTATGATTAATTTTAGAACATTTTTATCACTCCAAGAAAAAGAAATAAAAAGAAAAAAATAAACCCCAAACAACTTATACCTCTTATCCCAATCCCTTATTAATTTTTAGCAGATTTATACATACACCATACAATCCATCCTAAATGTACAATCAGTGGCTCTTGGTATAATCACACAATTATGCATTCACCATACAATTAATATGAAAACATTTTCATTTCTTCTGAAGAAAAAAAATCCTATGTCCCTTATATTACCCCTATTATTGACATTTACCTTTGGTATCATGCCTTGTTAAAATTAGTGCAAAAATATTACAATGTTACTGGCAACTATAGATCTTAATTTGCATTACTTATATTTTTACCCACATAACAGTGTATTATTGATACCCATAATAGTGATGCACATTGGTTCTGGTTTTCTAATATTATACAGTTAACCATCATCATTGTCCATTCTAGGTTTCACTAAGTTATACAGTCCCAGTTTTTACCCTCTAGCTTTCCTTCTGGTGACATACACAACTCCAGCCTTTCTTTTTCAATCATAGTCATACACAGCTTTGTTAATATTACACTTACAGTTAATACTCTTTTAATCAGAAAGAAGTATCATTTTGTAGGAGACTAGTTTCAGATCTGCCTGAAGTTAAGGGGACTTCCAGTATGTAAAGTTTTCTTGAGATTTTATTCTAACCATTTAGGCAAACTTTCTCACTCTGTTCTCTCAAGAAATCTGCATTACTGATATTTAGCTGAAATAAACAGACTTGAAATTTAAATAAGTTCATATGATCAGCTTTCTCTTTAAGCATAAGTTGTTCTGTGGGAAGTAGCAATGTATTAACACTATAGAAGCCTTTCCATCAGTACTGCGTCTTTTGTGACCAGTGTTCTCTGGAGTTCCAGGCATCTGGCTTTATGATCCATATCTGTTCTGTTTTGACTACAGTTTGGTTCTGCATGCATGTTGATTATCTGTCTTGGTTTAAATATTGATGGGGAAGGCAGAGGGTTCTGTAGGTGGCTTGGGCTTCCAGGATGGTGGCAGAGATTGCAGAAATTTCCCAATTGGCTTCCATTGTGTTGGACTTGGAGTGGCGGTGGTGGGGTTGGACCTGGGAATCCTGGGAGTCCAGAGTCTCGTCCTTTGTTCCTTGTCACAGGTATTTCCTTCCACCCCACATTTTCTCTCCTTCCACAGAAGAGAAGGGGTTTTCTATAGAACATCCAACCCGGTTTTGTTAATTGCATTTTAGCTAAAGTCTTGCTAGGGTTTGACTTATGGCTGTATTCTACGTGGTTATTTTCTGGAACTCAGATTGTGATTAACATTGATTTTTTTTTGTTACTTGGTATGTATTGATAATGTTTTTGAACTCAGAATATATAGTTAGAAGAATGATTGTTTTTATTTTAAAAATTTTTATCATTTACATCTTTTTCATCCAAAATTTATTTTGGAGAAAGCTCTTTGTTGGTATTTATAATAGTGAATTTTGGTGTAACTTCTCTTATGATTTCAGGACAAAAATTGCCCAAGATATTGAGAGGCTAATGCATCAAAGTGATATCATAGATCAAGTAGTTTATGATTTAGATAACCCAAAATAAGTCTGATTTTTCCCTCTTACTTTTATTGTTTGTGGGTGTGTTTTTTCCTGTAAAATTTCAGGCATTGTATTTAAAAGGCAAGAATTATGCTTAACTTTTACTTAGTTTATCTTCACTATGTTCTCATCTTTTGGCAGATACATAATCATAATGTAATGGCCTATAAGTTGAATATATCACAAATTTTTATTTGTACTTACTTCAGCTTTTCTTGGGTTTCAGGCAAAGGTCACAAAGTGATCCTGTTTTTTTTTAAAAAAATTGAAATTAACAACAACAACAACAACAAAAATAAACTAGCTATACTTAAGAGAATAGAGATTTCTATGTGAACTCCCGGCTTTCCAACACTTTTCGACCTTCATTGCTTTGGGACAACAAACCCATCCTGTTAGAAGGAGCACATGCTTGCTATGTCCCCATAGTTCTCACTACTCCCTCTCAATGCTTACTGCTCACATGCTATGCAGTAGGAATTTAAGTTACCTGCCTGACCTTCTAAGGGATTTGCTTGTGATTCCTGATGGAAAGTGTTTAGTATCATTTACAATCTAGAATTATCACCAGTATCATCACATTCTAGGTAATAAGTAAATAAACAAAAAATCACAAATATTGAATGTGACCATTATTCAGAGTTATTAACCCTCAGCAGATTCCTTCCTTCCCCAGCATTCTAATATTTAAAGAAATTTAATATTTTATTTGGAAGAAATAAAAGACTTTTTAAAAGGCAGGTTCTTCAGATAGACATATGTATCTTTTTCAAATTAAACTGTATCCATTATCCCATTTTTCACAAACACATAAACACCCTTGCACGAGTTAATATAATTACCAGTTGTAGTGCAGATAGCAACAAAGTCTGTTTGTAAATAACCAGGCTGCTCCTTCAACATATTTAGACTGAAGAAGTGGTGCAGTATACATGGGAGTCTGCTCTGGTATTACTCACTGCTTTTTGGGTTCCTCTTCTTTGGCTCCACATGCACTTATAGATGCATATATCAAACCTGCAGTCATTGTTGTCAGCTCTCCCATCCTAATGGTCACCACCTCTGTGACCATCTCCCAAAAGTCTTAAAAGAAAAGAAGTATCTATCTTATTTATAAATCTCTTAGTTATTTCGAAAGTTTAGGATTCTCTATCAGATGAGGCAGAGGTTGTAAAATAGAAATTCAACTCTGAGTGTGTCATATCAGTGTCATTTGTAACAAAAAAGACAACAAAATCAGTTAGCATCTTGGAGTCTTAGTTTTCTCTCTTTTAGAATGAAAGCTGCGGAAAAGCAAGAATAGTTGTGATTAATCAGAAAACTAAAAAGACAAATCATTAGAACAGTGTCTGGTACCTAGTAGGTGCTCAGTAAATACTTATTTACTAAAGTAATGCATGTGTAAAATGAGGATAATGCCTGCGCTATTAGGGTGCTAGTTAAATAAGATAATAGAGGGTGGGCCATGGTGGCTCAGCAGGTAAGAATGCTTGCCTGCCATACCTGAGGACCCGGGTTCAATTCCTGGTGCCTGCCCATGTAAAAAAAAGATAATAGATAATGAAGATCGATCTGTAAGTTTGAAATAATATTTTCAACACAGCTGCATAGGTTTTTGAAATTATTGCTGTTCACATGGATCATTTGCATTTTTAAATGTCTAGTCTTTTTTAATATATTAGAAACGACATTTATCTAATGAGGTAAAAGATCTTATTTGTGATTAATGTTCACTGTAAACCGACAACCCTCTACTTATAATCTTATGTATTTTTGGTCTCTCAATGTTAGCCAGAGTTTGTATGTTATTTGTGTTGGTTAAGTTCTGTGGATTAAAAAAAAATGACGAGAGTATTTGGCAATAATGGTATAATTTTAAGCTGTAGTGTAGTTTTATTTATTGATTTTTTGTTCTTATTTAAATGCAGTGTATTTTATTTAAAAAATTTATGTGCTTACACCATTCTAGAAGAAAGAAATATTTTGAAGTTCAACTCCAAATTTGGATCTGGAAATCTGTGCAAAGTAATTCAAATTAGAAAGTGAGTAATTTAAAAGTTTCTCATTTTGGGCAGGCCACTGTGGCTCAGCAGGCAAGAATGCTTGCCTGCCATGCCCGAGGACCCAGGTTCGTTTCCTGGTGCCTGCCCATGTAAAAACATTTTTTAAAAATTTTCTCATTTTGTATGTATACAGACATTTTTCTAATTTTCATTAGATTTCTCTGTTATTTTCAGAAATGAATATGATCTTATTCTGAACTCAGATATAAATAGCAATCATTATCATCCATGGTTTTACTTTGAAGTCAGTGGAATGTGGCCAGGTGTTGCTTCAGGTTTAACATCATTAACTGTGAAAAGTCTAGTAGCCAATTTAATTATGGTAAGATAATCCCCCCCAATTGAGATGGTATGCATGCATCTTAACTATAGGACAGAAACTAAAAAAGAATATATTGGCAATATATTAAAAATTTTTGAAATGTTCTTCTTTTCTCTAGTTCTCAAAATGTGTACTTTCGTCATGCAAAATTTGAAATGTCCTAAGCTTGGATTTATTGGTGAAAAGAGCAATAAACTGTTGTGTAGGCAAGTCCTTTGAAAATTTAATGGGTTTGGCTGATTTTTTCCAGAATGCATATAATTAAAGATTTTTTATGAATGCTGCTTAAAATTGAGTTTTTAACGTCAGTTATTCCAAAAGAAATATTTTAACTTTTTATTTTGAAATAATTATAGATTCATAGAAGGTTATAAAGTTATAGAAAGGTCCTATGTTCTCTTTAAGGTTGCTGCAATAATTATATCTTACCTGTAGTACATTATCAAAACCAGGAAGCTGACATTGGTATATATTGGTATATATATTAGTATATAGTTCATTTTCATCATATTTATAGATTTTTGTACATACCACAGCGGTCAAGATACAGAAATCTTCCATCACAATAAAGATATCCCTTAAGCTACTCCTTATAGAAGTATGCTACTCCTATAGCAGTACGATGCTAGCTGTAGGTTTTCTGTACATTTTTAAATTTAGTTGAAGAACATCTTTCTATTCTTAGTTTGTTGAGAGTTTTTGCATAAATAGGTATTGAATATTTTTATTAATTAAAAAAATTAACTAACAAAACTTTTAGAAATCACTCCATTCTACAAATACAATCAGTAATTCTTAATATCATCACATAGTTGCATATTCAGCATTTCTTAGTACATTTACATCGATTTAGAAAAAGAAATAAAAAGACAACAGAAAAAGAAATAAAATGATAATAGAGAGAAAAAATATATATGTACCATACCCCTTACCCATCGCCTTCACCTACCACTATTTCAAACTGAATTTATTTTAACATCTGTTCCCCCTATTATTTATTTTTATTCCATATGTTCTACTCTTCTGTTGATATAGTAGCTAAAAGGAGCATCAGACATAAGGTTTTCACATTCACAGAGTCTCATTGTGAAAGCTATATCATTGTTCAATCATCATCAGGAAACATGGCTACTGGAACACAGCACTATATTTTCAGGCAATTCCCTCCAGCCTCTCCACATCTTGAACAACAAGGTGATATCTACTTAATGCATAAGAATAACCTCCAGGATAACCTCTTGACTCTGTTTGGAATCTCTCAGTCATTGACACTTTGCCTCATTTTATTCTTCCCCCTTTTGGTTGAGAAGGTTCTCTCAGTCTCTTGATGTTAATTCTCAGCTCATTCTAGGGTTTTTCTCAGTCCTTTGATGCTGAGTCTCAGCTCATTCCAGGATCTTTGTCCCATGTTTCCAGGAAGGTTCACACCCCTGGGAGTCATGTCTCACGCAGAGAGGGGGAGGGTGGTGAGAATGCTCATCAAATTGGCTGGAGAGACAGGCCACATCTGAGCAACAAAAGAGGCTCTCTTGGGGGTGACTCTTAGGCCTAAATTTTATGTAGACTTGACCTATCTTTTGTGGGTTTAAGTTTCATGTGAACAAACCCCAAGACTGGGGGTTCAGCCTATAGCTTTGGTTGTCCACACTGCTTGTGAGAATATCAAGAATTCAACTTGGGGAGGTTGAATTTCTCCCCACTCTCACCATTCCCCAAAGGGGGCTTGCAAGTACTTTTCCAATCACTGATCAAATCATTCTGGGTTTCATCGGGGGATCACTCTGGACAAACCAACAAAATCTCATGTGCTACGTGAGATTCCAAGTACTTATGACATTCAGTCAAACTATCTACATTAGTTATATTAGGAAATGCTCTAGTCAAAATCTAAATTTTGTAACAAATAAACATTTTTTGCTTTAGTCTCACACATAATGTGACATTTTAAAGTATTAGATGTTATCTATTTTCAGCACCCTGCAATAATGACAATCCTTTGTTCTTCCTCATGCAATAACATTTTAAAAATTTGTATGTTGTACATTTCACTATTATACACTCTAGGCATTCCTAGATTATACCATCTCTATCTTTAACATCTATCTTTCTGATTACATTTATGTCCCCAGCCCTCCTCCCTCTATCATTCTCACATGCAGCTTCATTCAATGTTTTAACATAATTACATTACAATTAGGTAGTATTGTGCTGTCCATTTTTGAGTTTTTGTATCCAGTCCTGTTGCACAGTCTGTATCCCTTCAGCTCCAATTACCCACTATCTTACCTTATTTCTATCTCCTGATGGTCTCTGTTACCAATGACATATTCCAAGTTTATTCACTAATGTCGGTTCATATCAGTGAGATCATACAGTATTTGTCCTTTAGTTTTTGGCTAGTCTCACTCAGTATAATGTTCTCTAGGTCCATCCATGTTATTACATACTTCATAAGTTTATTCTGTCTTAGAGCTGCATAATATTCCATCGTATGTATATACCACAGTTTGTTTAGCCACTCATCTGTTGATGGACATTTTGGCTGTTTCCATCTCTTTGCTATTGTAAATAATGCTGCTATAAACATTGGTGTGCAAATGTCCATTTGTGTCTTTGCCTTAAGTCCTCTGAGTAGATACCTAGCAATGGTATTGCTGGGTCATATGGCAATTCTATATTCAGCTTTTTGAGGAACCGCCAACTCATAGTGGTTGCACCATTTGACATTCCCACCAACAGTGCATAAGTGTGCCTCTTTCTCCAAATCCTCTCCAGCACTTGTCATTTTCTGTTTTGTTGATAATGGCCATTCTGGTGGGTGTGAGATGATATCTCATTGTGGTTTTGATTTGCATTTCTCTAATGGCCAGGGACATTGAGCATCTCTTCATGTGCCTTTTGGCCATTTGTATTTCCTCTTCTGAGAGGTGTCTGTTCAAGTCTTTTTCCCATTTTATAACCGTATTGGCTGTCTTTTTGTTGTTGAGTTGAACAATCTCTTAATAAATTCTGGATACTAGACCTTTATCTGATATGTTGTTTCCAAATATTGTCTCCCATTGTGTAGGGGTATTGAATTTTGTCAAATGCTTTTTCTGCATGAATCAATCTGATCATGTGATTTTTCTTCTTTAGCCTGTTAATATGGTGTATTCTATTGATTAATTTTTCAAATGTGGAACCAGCCTTTCAACCCTGCAATAAACCTGGCTTGGTCATGGTACCTAATTCTTTTTATGTATTGCTGAATTGTATTCACTAATATTCTGTTAAGAATTATTGCCTTTTTATTTATGTTCATTTTTGCATTTATGTGTGCAGATATTAGTCTTTAGTTTTCTTTTTTTGTACTATATCTGTTTTTGACATCGTGGTAATAATGACCTCTTAAAATGAGTTGGGAAATTATCTTTCCTCTTACTTTCTTTAAGGGCTTGTGTAGAATTCTCCAATTAAACCATCTGGGCCTGAAGATTTCTTTTTCAGGAGTTTTTAAAATTAGAAAGTCAAATTCTTTAATAGTTATAAAACTGTTAATATCATCTGTTTCATATTGGGTAAATGATAGTAGTTTTGTGCTTCTGGGTAAATTGGTCCATTTAACTTGTCAAATGTGTGTGAAGTATGTGTTTGTAGTATTATATTTTTGATGTCTGAGGTGTCTGTAGTGATATCTACTGTTTCATTCCTGATATTAGTAATTTGTATGTTTGTTTGTTTTTTTATCGCTCTTGCCTACAAGTTTATGAATTGCATTGACCTTTTCATAGCACCCACTTTTTGTTTCATTGGTTTCTTCTACTGTGTTTCTCATGATGTTAAAAAAAAAAAAAATTTGCATTAGACCAGCAAAAACTTAAGTGTAGCTTCATTTGAGTCTTCTGTATTTGGTACTTTAATAAATACAAGATTAAGAGTTGTTTTTGTCAGACTGCTTTAAAGTCAAACATTATGACAGCAGAAGATAACATTTTTATATAAGCCCAATATCAGTAATTTAAAATTAAAACATCAAGTTTCAACTATTTAATCTGATATTGGCAAATTTTTCTATAAAACAAAGACTTTTTTTAAAGCTTATAAAAAAAACCATTGTGCTGGGGTTGAAGGCAAACGTATTTATTATGTATGTCAAGTTAACCAAATTTCAGAGATTGCAGTCATTTGTTGTGAAGATTGAAAGCTTTTAACAACTGAACCATGAGATACTGTATCAAGTGTTTCAATTGATACAGTAATAAATGCTCTAAGTTGTTAAAAGCATGAATAGGATGATGCTTTTTAAGAGGGAATTTCTGAATACTGAAGTTTTCAAGAGATGACAAAGTTAAAGTTGTTCCCAGTTGTGATTATTTATGTGGAAAATAGAAACTCATCCATGTTGGAATTGCTTTACACTTGTGGGATAAAAGCTTTAGTCAGATTCATTCTATCAAATTATAGGAAGATTAGGTAGTATAATAGCTGATTTAATTATAATATTTCTCAGAAACACTTGTTTGATGTCCTTAAACTCTCATATATGTTTAAAAATTACCTAACTGAAGTGAAGTTCTTTCAGAGTATTAACAAATCAAATAAAGAATCAGTGTTTTCTCTATTTAATTTGTAAGTATAATGCTAGCATAGTATTTTCATAGAAAAAGAACAATTAAGTAAATGTAATTTTATTTGTACTTTGGGTGCCCCTTCAGAGTAAAATATAAAGACATTTTTATTCCTGATATAATAGTCAATATAATTTTCAAATACTGCTGTCAGTACATAGCATTTTTATTAACTGTTTATTCACTGTTATATACACTTTAACAGTATATAGTTTTCTTAACACCTTAAACATCACTAAATATTTCAATTTTTAAATTAAAACATACATTTTAGAGCAGTGCTTATCTATTTAAAAGAAAAAAAAACTGCATTTCCATAAACAGAGAAAATAATCTCTATCTTTAGTATCGCTTGAAATTTTTAAAAGAATCAAATTCTGTACCTAAAACTAAACCAAAGCAATGGAACAAATTCCTGCTTTATTTTTAAATTTCCTGTCCACCTCCTCACTTTGTCTTTGAAAATTCTTATATGTTTATCACACTTCAGAAACTCACTTGGTAGAGAATTTGGACAACTTAATGATGTTAAGAAGAAAATTAAAGCCATCAATAGTGCATCATCCATGGATAATCACTGTAACATTTATTGCTTCCTAGTAGCCTTTTTTATAATGCAGTGTATTATTTTTACATATACATAATTATCTATGTATTTTTTATTTATGCATTTATTTTTTACAAGAAGGCTTATAACTCACATAGTTCAATATTCTGTATTTTAACTAGTTGTATTATAAGCATTCTTTCTGATTATTAAATATTCCTCTGAAGCAAAATTTTAATGGCCATCCAATGGAAGTACTGTAACTCATTTATCCAGGTCTTTTTTTGCTGGACATTTAAATTGTTTCTAAGTAATTTCTGTTTTAAATCATGCTGAGATAAACATTGTTCCTAAATATTTGTGTATTTAAAGTAATTTATTTACAAATTTGTAGAAGTGAATTTCTTGATCAGTGAGTAAAATAAAATTTTCTTTTCCTAATTATAAAAAATGGGTCTCTAATATGGGGGATTTGGTTTAGAGAAGAAACTGTATGAGTAAAAAGAAGAGATTGTGCATAGAAACCACTGTTAACATTTTGTTATCCATTCTTAAACTTATTTATAGTCATATAATTTTAAAATTAAGTTTTACTCTTTTACTTATTTGACATTGCAGTACAAGAAAATAATTTGTAACACTTCTTTTTTTTATTTGCTGGCATGGGGAGACACCAGGAATCAAACCTGGGTCTCCAGCATGACAGGTGAGAATTACTCTATCTGCTGAGCCGCTGAGCCACTGTGGCCCACCCAACACTACATTTTTTACTTTAGAATTTATTGTAAAATTTTCATTTATGCCATTAACAGTGTTCCTAATATTAAGCATACTGAGATTTCAGGAATAAGTCCACTTGGAAGTAATCTATTAATATACAACTGTTTTTGATGATATTTGTTTAAATGTTTTACACTGATGGTCCTAAGTGAGATAGACAGTTTTCTTTTTGGAGTGCTGTCTTTCTCCAGTTTAAGAAGCAGGTAACTTTGAAGACTTGAAGGTTTTCATCCCCCCTCATTCCCCAATGCCCCACCCCCCCACCCTGCCTGTGTTTTGAGCAGTTTTAGTAGCATTTATGTTTTATGAAGTCTGGAAAGAATGCACCTCTATAACTGTCTGATTCTGGTGCCCTTTTTGGAGAGAAGAGCAGGGGAAGTTCCTTGAAAAACTTTTTGAAGGTTCACTGTGACTCAGTGTGTCTAGCTTTCTACGTCTTATTGAAACCATCTTGATATTTATATTAAAAAAATACAGGTGACATTTAGACTTTCATATTCATTAACAGAGATTATGATATCTGCAATATATGTTCCTTTTTTGATACTTGTTTTATTTAATTAAAAATAAAACCTCACTTTCGGTATTATTCATGATGATTTCCTTTTTAAAGATTTGTTGAGTAATTGCTATTTTTATATTAATTTCTCCCTTTACCTCCCTGCAGGTTGATCCCTCCCCCCCTTCTGACTTCTAGTTCATTTATTTTTGTTTTTTGATCAAAGCATTTAAGTTTTGAATTACCTCTTGATTGAAATTTAATGCTGTGTCCCCCTAAATTTTGATATTGAGATCTACTTGCTATATCTAGATTGTGTCTTTAAGTATATGTAATGTTGGTATCCTTTTTGACCAAAACATTATTTTGCAAAGTGTTTGTTATATCTTTAATTGTTGAATTATTTTAGTTAAAAGTTTTCTCATTGATTTCAGGTATTTTTTCCATTTTTTTCACAGATGTGATATTTATGCTCATTTAGAATAATATTCTTAGGGCTTAATAGCTGGTCAGTTTTGCTTTAGATACTTGGGAAATATATATTCTCTTAAGGCAACATAATTAATATGCATTTGTTAAATTAGTATATGAATTGGATTGTTCAGATTTTTGTATACTTATTTTTTTGCCTTCTATATATATCTGTTCAAGACTTAAAAAGTAATTTAACTTTGGTTTCTTTTCAGATCATATAAATCTTTTGCCTTTTACTAAAGATTTCCGTGGAGAGAAAAAAGTCTGAGTTTTGAACAAATCTTTTGAGACCTTAAATCAATAAGGCTGTTAGGACTGTTGAAAATAAGGTATTAAGGCCTGACTTAAAAATTTGGGCCTGTGAAAATCAGTTTTTCCATTCAGCAACTCTTTAATAAAGCTAACGTTTTCACTATGAAAAAAAAAGTAATTAAACAGTTTTTTAGTTTTGTGTTTCTGACAGATCATCATTTAAAAACCTATTTTCCCATTTGCAGTGTTATTTAGCACACAGTTTGTCACTTTTCCATTTTCCTTTTGTTTGTACCTTTTAAGAATATAAAATAATTACATTTATCCCATGCAGAATCTTTTGCTCTGAATTCTGTTTTTTTCTCTTTGGTATATCAGACTAGCTCTTAAGAGCTGAATTCTGTTTTTATATTAATAATGTGAACCTCTGTTCTTTTAGTTTGAATTTTCCTGGTATGTCATTACCTACTGTTTATTGTAAATAGAGGTTCTGTTTTGTTTTTTGATGGGCAGGCACTGGAAATTGAACCCAGGTCTCCAGCATGGCAGGTGAGAACTCTTACTACTGGGCCACTGTGGCCCACCTTACCCTTTTGTCTTTTGATAATGGTTCTTTACCCTACTTAAAATTATTTTCATAGTAGATACATATCTGTTGCTTTGTTTTTGTAATACTTTCTATTTTTGTGCTTCTTTATTGTTTCCTTTATTTGTCATTATTGAAGGGACTTCAGGGAATAGTGTTATACTTTTGTTGTTTTTGCGGAATCCAAAATATAGAAACACACAATATATTTAAAAATATATAAAACTTAAAGCATACAGCATTAAATCAAAGGTGCTTCACTTACTGGCCTCCCCTCTGCTTCACTTTCATATGGTTTTTAAAACTCATTTTATAATCATTCCATGGATCAGTGTTTGAAAACACTGGATAATTGACTAGTATGGATTCTGGAGCCAGACAAGATCTCTGAGCATCTTTTTTGTCATTAAAATGTTTTGATTTAATCACACCTAGCTTAGTTTTTTGAATTAGTGGAAGCGATGTTTCTCATAAAGTTGCTCAATGAATGGTAGAAAGTGAAGAATGCGAGAAGAATGAAGAATGGTAGAAGAATGAAGAATGTGGTAGCCAGTGATCTGGCTACCTCACTTATCAGTATCCGTACAAAAGAGAAAGATGGTTCCATTTTTACTCATTTAGTCTTTTGGTTGGAATATGCTTTGTGTATCTCGGTGGTGTAGGAAAGATTATGAAACTTCATCTTGTATTTTTTTTCAGGAAGACCTTGTATCATGAGGCATAGTCTGCATTAGATTTTTTTCAGTTCTACTTCATTTACTTTGAAATTCCTCCCAGATTCTGACAGGAATTTGTCTGAGTTTTTTTTTTCAATCTAAGTCTATCATTGGTATGTTAAGGTTAATGTAACATAAAACAAACCTTATGTTTCTTAATATCAACAGAAGAAAGAAGAGACCAATATTTTAGTAAACTAGAATTCAACATTTTAATGAAATTTTAACTAGTTAATATTGTCATCAAGTTCAATTTGAATTCATTTCAGGGATGATGCTAATATCTAAAGAAGATACATTTGCAGTGGAAACTTCATCTGGAAGAATTTATTTAACTGTCATACACAAATAAATACATCAAATAAATATTAATATTAATAAATATTAAGAGAGTAATTTATTGCCTATGTTTTTAATAGGGCATGCTTCTTTGGGTAGTGTTTTAAGTCTTAGCTTTTAGTGAATGTACCTGGTAGAAGTTTTGTTCATCGACAAACCCAAGGGCATGGGTAGAATGATAATTTCTGTTTTTTTCAAGCTGTGCTTTTCATAGGTATTTTTTAGGTAACTGTTAAATGTTTAGTTTTCTCACAATCAAATGATCTTAAACAGTTTACTATATTTATATTATGTTTTTAATTGCAAAGAGAATGCTACCTTTGGAATGCTGAATTTGAAAATTTTTGTCATTATATAATACTTCTAAATTTGTTGCAATCCATTGCCCCCCCCCACGTTGTTACTTGAAAGGGATTTGCTCAAATTACCACTAGATGGCAGTCGTGCACCCCAATCCCCAACAAAACCCTCTTCAGTCTCCCACCAAAATGAGGATTTTTAACAACCTTTTTACACGAATTGAATTTGTGGCAACAGATGAGAAACTTGGAGTCTAGTCTATAGTGTTCCCTGTTAGTTAATTCCATACCACAGACTTATACTAAGCTATCTCTTACTAGGAAGTTTCCCCAAACTTCCTAGATGCTGACTAATGCTCCTTTTATTTTATTTTTTCCATTGTGGAACTCCTTACAGTTGTTTATCATTTCTGTGTAAGGCCTATTCATGTCTTTCCTGCCAAACCTACACCCACCACTGATTTGAAACTTCCATGAGGCCAGTGATGCTCTCTTTTGTTCACCATTGTATTGTTCCTTGACATTTAGTAGATGTTTGGTAAATATTTGTGAAATCAGTGAGATGATGGGTGAGCTATGAAGAAGATCCCATTGGGAACCTAAAATGAACCTGAACAAATTATATGTCAGTACAGTTCAATTTATGGTCATTGACTTTTTCTAAATATTTTATTTAAAAATAATTTAAAACTTACAGAAAAGTTGCACTGTTTATACAGATGTTGAGCATCTTTTTATGTGTTTATTGGTCATTTGTATATCTTTGGAGAAAAATCTATTCAGGTTCTTTGCCCATTTTTAATAGGGTTTTTTGTCTTTTTAAATATTGTTGAAGAAGTTCTTTTTATGGTCTAGATAAAAATTCCTTATCAGATATATAATTTGCAGAATTTTTTCCCATTCTGTAGGTTACCTTTTGAATGGTGTCTTTTGAAGCACAAACATTTTTAATTTTGATGAAGGCTGAAATACCTATCTTTTTTGCTTGTATTTTTGTTGTACTGTTGAAGAAGACATTGCCTAACCCAATCTCACAAACATCTATTCTTCTATTTTCTTCTAAGAGTTTTATAGTTTTAAGTCTTATATTTAGGCCTTTGATCTACTTTGAGTTAATTTTTTATATTCTATGAAGAAGGGGTCCAGCCTCATTCTTTTGCATGTGGACATCCAGTTGTCCCAGCACCATTTCTTAAAAAGCCTGTTCTTTTCCAGTTGAATTGTCTTGACAATGTAGAAAATCAAGTTGACCATAAATATGAGGATTTGTTTTTAGACTCTCATATATATATATATATCCTTATGCCTATACATTGTTTGATTATTTACAGCTTTGTAGTAAGTTTTGAACACAGAAAGGGTGTGTCCTCCAAATTTGTTCTTTTTTTTTCAGAGTTGTTTCATCTACTCTCTATCCCTTGAGTTTCCCTGTGTGGTTTGTATTTAGGCCAGGTGGGATTATGTTGAATCTGTATTCAGCAATTTGGGAAGTACTGCCAACTAAAGCCTTCTATTCCATAAACATTTCCATTTATTTGTCTTCTCTCCCCTGTTTTGGTTTTTAAATTTAGCTCAGATTTTTCTGTTCTTTGTCTCATTAATTGCTTCTATCTTTATTTCTTACCTCATGTTTTCTTTTGATTTTATTCATTTTTCTTTTTCTAGCTTTTTGAGTTGGAAAGTTGAATTTTTTTTTAATTCTTAATTTTTATTAATAATGGTGTTTGACACTATGGCTACCTGGCCACTGTATTAAATATTTCTCATACATTCCGATGTCTAGTGTTTCCTTTTTTTTTATTCCAGAAATTCCTCAATTTCTATTTTCCTTTTCCTGTTCTCTCATGAGTTAATAGAAACCTTTTTCTGATTTCCAGATGGCAGGAAATTAAAAATTAAAAAATAATTCAATGTTACTGAAGACTTGCAAGTAATATAAAACAGTGCCCCACAACCAATTAACCACTTAAGAATGTATTCCTGAAATGATCCCCATCACCCTGGAATACTTTTGTATATATATTTTGTAAGCAATGTCAATCTCCTATATACCAACAGTACAAATACCCAAGTCAGGAATTATCATTTATACAAGAATCCCATCTAATCCTAAAATTCTGTTTTGGTTTGCTAAAGCTGCCAAAATACCAGAAATGGATTGACTTTTAGAGAGGAGATTTATTAGGTTGCAAATTTGCAGTTCTAAGGCTGTGAAAATGTTCCAGTTAAGGTATCAGCAAGAGGATACCTTCACTCAAGAAAGGCCAACCATGTCTGGTGTTTCCTTGTCACATGGAAAGACACGTGGTGCTGTCTGTTCACCCTTTGCTCCTGTTTGCTTTCAGTTCCTGGTTCCAGTGGCTTCCTCTCTGATCTTTTGTCTGTCTCCAGACATCTCCAAATGCCTGTCACTTCATTTCATTGCTCTGCTCTCTGAGCTGGCTTTGAGCTCTAGTCCTCTCTTTTGTGCTCTCCCTCTCTTACCCTCTCTTGCTCTCTCGCTCTCTCTCTCCATGAGCTCTTTCAAGGACTCCAGTCAACTAATTAAGACCCACCTTGAATGGCAAGGGTCACATCTTCATGAAATTAATCTAATCAAAGGGTCCCACCCACAACATGCCTGCACCCCCAAGGTTAGATTAAAAGAACATGGCTTTTCTGGGGGTACATATGTGTTTCAGAACAGCACAGAATCCCATTCAAATTTCACCTGTTTCCTCAAGAGTATATTTTTATAGCAAAACCTCATGTTACATTTAGTTGTCAAGTATCTAAATTATTTTAATCAGGAACAGTTTTGCAGTCTTCAACATTTATGATTGTGTCACTTATGAAAATGAACATTCTTTTGTTTTCTTAGTGGTCTTCAATTTGGAGTTGTCTCACGTTTCTCATGATTAAAGTTATGCATCTTTGGCAGGCATAATGCAAAAGTGATATTGTGTCCTGGTGACACAGGATTTTATTTTGCCCCATTACTGATGATAATCATTGATCACTTGATTAAATTGGTGTCTTCCAGTCTTTTCCACATATTGTTACACTTTTTGTCTTTGTAACTAGTAAGTATGTTATGTGTAGGCACTTTGAGATATACAAATATCTTGTTCCTCATCAGACTTTCTATTTATTTATTTCAGTAGAAGTACCTAATTTTCTGTTTTACTTAATGGGTCATAATTTGTTACTATCATTTTTTATTTTAGTGTTCATATTCCCTAACCTTTGCCCACTGGGATCCCTTGCAAGATGGCTTGTATGTCCTTTTGACACATTCCCATTATTCTTTAAGGACAGCATTGTTTTTTGGTACAGCAGGATTGTAAAGGCTCATTTTACACTTTCCTTGCTGCAGCCCTAGATAATCAGCCATTTCTTCAAAGCCTCTGTTTGTTTTAGTGGAGAATAGAGAGAAGATCAGTAAGGAAATAGAAGACTTGAATGATACTCTACACTGGCATATAACAACATATATAGAATACTTCAGCAGATAGCAACAGAATTCACATGGATCATTCTCCAGGATACACCAAAAGTAAAGTCATAAAACATATCTCAATAAATTAAAAAAATATTGAAACCAAGTAATGTATCTTCTCTGACCATAATGGAATGAAGCCAAAATCAATAACAAGGGAAAATGGAAAATCCACAAATATACATAAATTAGCAACATACTCTTAAACAACCATGGGTCAAAGCAAGGGAAATTGGGAAATACATTGAGGCAAATGAAAATGCAACAAGAACGTGCCAAAAGTTGTGGGATGCAGCAAAGGCATTGCTGAGAAAGAATGTTATCAGTATAAATGCATATACTCCAAAAAACAAAGATTTCAAACCAGATACCTAACCTCAAAATGGAGGACCTAGAAAAAGAACAAAACCCAAGGCAATTAGAAAGAAGGAAGTAATGAAGATTAGAGTGCAGATAAATGAAGGAAATAATTTTTTAAAGATCAGAAGAATCAATAAAGCCAAATGTTATTATATTCCTGTTTTGGAGTATCTATATATGTTGTTATATGACTGTTTTAGAGTATCATTCAAGTCTTCTATTTCCTTACTGACCTTCTCTCCCGATATTCTATCCATATTAAGCAGTATTGATAGATATAGAACCATCTGTTTTTCCCTTCAGTTCTGTCAATATTTGCTTCATATATTTTATGGCTCTGCTGTTAGGTGCATGTACTTTTATAATTGTTATGTCTTCTTTGTTGAATTGACTCCTTTAACAATATATTGATACCTTGTTTATCTTTGTAACAGTTTTTTGAGTTGAAATCTTTTTTATCTTTTATTAGTATAGCCACCCCTGCTCTGCTTTTCTAACTACTTACGTGGTATATATTTTTTCCATCCTTTCACTTTCAACTTACTTATATTTTTGAATTTTCTGTGGCTTTATTGTAAATAGCACATGGTTGGGTTATGCTTTTTAATCTGTTCTTCCATTCTCTGCTTTTGATTGGAATTTAATCCATTTGCATTTAAAATATCTCCTGATAACGCTTGACTGTCTTCTGCCATTTTGCTCTTCTGTCTTTTTAAGTCTTAACTTTCTTGACTCTCAGTTCTTCTGTTTGTGCCTGCTTCCATATTTATTTGTTTTTCTCTTTTATACCATCTTGAGTTCCTTCTCATTTCTTTCTGAATATAATTTTCATTTATTTTCTTTGTGATTACTATGTGTCATGGTTAGGTTCATGTGTGTCAACTTGACCAGGTGGTGGTGCCCGGTCATCTGGTAAGGCAAGTGCTGGCCTGTCTGTTGCTATAAAGATATTTCAAGGACTTAAATCATTAATATCTCGGCTGTATCCACAGATGATTGCATTTGTAATTAGCTAAGGAGAGTGTCTTCTGCAATGAGTGATGCTTAATTGAATTACTGGAAGGCTTTTAAGGGGCTTTAGAAGAGACAGTCACTTTTCCTCCTTCAGCTCGTGACCCTCTCCTGTAGAGTTCGTCCAGGCCCTTCATCGGAGTTGCCAGCTTCATAGCCTGCCCTATGGATTTTGAACTCTTCCTTTCCCACAGTTGTCTTCCTAGCCTCTCCTGAGAGTTCATTGAGGAACTTCGTCTGAGTTACTAGCTTGCAGCCTGTCCTAGAGACCTTGGACCCTTACATTCCCACAGTTGCCCAACCAGCTTCTCTTGAGAGCTCATTGAGTACCTTCATTGGAGTTATCAGCTTGCAGCCAGCCCTACAGAACTTGGACTATACATTCCCATGGTTCTATGAGACACTTTTATACATTTTATATCTACAGATATCTACTGCTGGTTCTGTTTCTCTAGAGAGCCCGAGCTAATACACCATGGATTTAAAATTTAAAATCTTAAATCTATAATAATTTGTTGTTTTGATGTCAAGGTATCTTAATAGCATACTTATACTTTGTTCTCCTACCTTTTGTGTCCCATATTTTTGTATTTGTTACATATAATATCTTTGTACATGGAATATCCTACACCATCATTTTATCATTACTTTTTTCTTTCAATTCTTTTTTTATTAATTAAAAAAATTACAAGAAACACAAACATTCTCAACACATGCACTCAGCAATTCACAATATCATCATATAGTTGCATATTCATCATCATGATCATTTCCCAGAACATTAGCGTCAATTCAGAAAGAGAAATAAAAAGACAACAAAAAATATATAACAAACAAAAAAAAATTTTACAGGCCATACCTCTTACTGATCCCTTTCATTGATCACTAGCATTTCAAACTAAATCGATTTTAACATTTGTTCCCCCTATTATTTATTTTTATTCCATATGTTCTACTCATCTGTTGACAAGGTAGATAAAAGGGGCATCAGACGTAAGGTTTTCACAATCACACAGTCACATTGTGAAAGCTATATCATTATACAATAATCATCCAGAAACATGGCTACTGGAACACAGCTCTACATTTTCAGGCAGTTCCCTCCATCCTCTCCATTAAATCTTGGATAACAAGGTAATATCTACTTAATGCATAAGAATAACCTCCACGATGACCTCTTGACTCTGTTTGGAATCTCTCAGTCATTGATACTTTGTCTCATTTCACTCTTCCCCCTTTTGGTTGAGAAGGTTTTCTTAATCCCTTGATGCTGTGTCTCAGCTCATTCTAGAATTTTTCTCAATCCCTTGATGCTGAATCTCAGCTCATTCTGGGATTTCTGTCCCATGCTGCCAAGAAGATCCACACCCCTGGTAGTCATGTCCCACATAGACAGGGGGAGGGTGGTGAGTCTGCTTGCTGTGTTGGCTGGAGAGAGAGTCCACATCTGAGCAACAAAAGAGGCTCTCTTGGGGGTGACTCTTAGGCCTAATTTTAAGTAGGCTTGACCTATCCCCTGTGGGGTTAAGTTTCATATGAACAACCCCCAAGACTGGGGGCTCAGCCTATAGCTTTTGTTGTCCACACTGCTTGTGAGAATATCAAGAATTCAACTTGGGGAAGTTGAGTTTTCCCCCGTCAAAGGGGACTTTGCAAATACTTTTCCACACACTGATCAAATCACTCTGGGATTCATCAGGGCATCACCTGGACAAACCAACAAAATCTCATGTCCTATACAAAGTTCCATGTAGTTAAAGTGTTCAATTAACTATCTACATAAGTTATATTAGGAGATGCACTAGTCAAAGTATAGATTTGTACCAAATAAACATTTTTTGCTTTAGTCTCACACATTAGTTGAAATTTTTAAATATTAAGTACCATCTATTTTCAGCACACTGCAGTAATGACATTCTTTTGTTCTTTTCTTGCAAAAACATTTTTTAAATTTGTCCATTTAGTCACTGTCATTATACACTCTAGGCATTCCTAGATTACACCATCTCAGTCTTTATCATCTATCTTTCTTTGTGATTTCATTTATGCCCCAGCCCTCCTCCCTCTATCATTCTCATATGCAGCTTCATTCAGTGTTTTAACATAATTACATTACAGTTAGGTAATATTTATTGTGCTGTCCATTTCTGAGTTTTTATATTCAGTCCTGTTGCACAATCTGTATCCCTTCAGCTCCAATTACCCAATATCTTACCCTATTTCTATCTCCTGATGATCTCTGTTACCAAGGAAATATTCCAAGTTTATTCACTAATGTCAGTTCATATTAGTGAGACCGTATAGTATTTGTCCTTTTGTTTCTGGCTAATCACACTCAGCATAACGTCCTTAAGGTCCATTCATGTTGTTACATACTTCATAAATTTATTCTGTCTTACAGATGCATAATATTCCATCTTATGTAAATGTCACAGTTTGTTTAGCCAACTGTCTGTTGATGGACATTTTGGCTGTTTCCATCTCTTGGTAATTGTTAATAATGCTGCTATAAACATTGGTGTGTAAATGTCCATTTGTGTCCTTGGCCTCGTGTCCTTTGAGTAGAGACAGCATATAGATGGGTCCTGTTTTTTAATCCATTCTGCTATACTGTGTCTTTTGATTGGAGAGTTTAATCCATTAACATTCAGTGTTATTACTGCATGGGTAGTACTTTCTTCTACTATTTTGCCTTCTGGATTTTATATGTCATATCTAATTTTCTTTCTTTTTACCTTTACTCATAGTCTTCCTTTCTACACTCTTCTCCACACCTCTCTCTTCTGTCTTCGTATCTGTCTCTAGTGCTCCCTTTAGTATTTCTTGCAGAGCTGGTCTCTTGGTCACAAATTCTCTGTGATTTTTTGTCTGAAATGTTTTAATTTCCCCTCATTTTTGAAGGACAGTTTTGTTGGATATAGAAATCTTGCTTGGCAGTTTTTCTCTTTTAATAATTTAAATATATTATCCCTACGTGGTTTCTGCTGAGAGATCTGCACATAGTCTTATTGGGCTTTCCTTGTATGTGATGGATTGCTTTTCTCTTGCTGCTTTCAAGATCCTCTCTTTCTCTTTAACCTCTAACATTCTGATTATTAAATGTCTTAGAGTATGTCTATTTGGATCTATTCTCTTTGGGGTACATTGCACTTCTTGGATCTGTAATTTTAAGTCTTTCATAAGAGTTGGGAAATTTTCAGTGATAATTTCCTCCATTAGTTTTTATCCTCCTTTTCCCTTCTCTTCTCCTTCTGGGACACCCACAACACGTATATTCATGCGCTTCATATTGTCTTTCAATTCACTGAGTCCCTGCTCATATTTTTCCATTTTTTTTTCCTATAGTTTCTGTTTCTCTTCGGATTTCAGATGTTCCACCCTCCAGTTCAGAAATCCTATGTTCTGTCTCTCGAAATCTACCATTGTAGGTTTCCATTGTTTTTCACATCTCTTCTATTGTGTCTTTCATTCCCATAAGTTCTGTGATTTGTTTTTTCAGACTTTCAGTTTCTTCTTTTTGTTCTTTCCTTGCCTTCTTTATATCCTCCCTCAATTCATTGATTTGGTTTTTGGTGAGGTTTTCCATGTCTGTTTGTACATTCTGAATTAATTGTTTCAGCTCCTGTATGTCATTTGAATTGTTGGTTTGTTCCCTTGACTGGGCCATCTCTTCAATCTTCCTAGTGTGATTTGTTATTTTTTGCTGACATCTAGGCATTTAATTACTTTAATTAGTTTATTCTGGAGTTTGCTTTCACTTCTTTTATCTAGGGTTTTTATCATTACTTTTTACACATTGTATTTTAACACTGTTAAGTTGGAAGTAGAATTGTATAGCAAAAAATACAATATAATCCTACTGGCATTTATAATGATATTTATGGTTACTTTTACCTGATGTCTTTATTTCCTTTTTGATTTGCTGCCTAGTGACCTGTCCTTTCAGTCAGAAGAACTCCCTTTAGAATTGCTTGTAGGATAGGTCTATGGTGCTGAATCCCCTCAGATTTTGTTTTTCTGGGGGTTTCTTAATCTCTCATTTTTTAAAGAAAATCTCACTGGATATAAAATTCTTAATTGGCAATTGTGTTCTTTTGGTACTTTAAATATTTTGTACTGCTGCCTTCTTGCCTCCATGGTTTCTGATGAGACATTGGCATTTAATCTTGTTGGGGCCTCCTTGTACATAATATATTGTTTTTCTCTTGTACTTTCAGAGCTTTCTCCTTGTCCTTGACATTCAGTGGTTTGAGTACTATGTGTTTTGGTGTGCTTCTCTTGAATTTAACCTGTTGAGGTTTGCTTAACTTCTTGAATGTGCATATTTATATCATTTTAAATTTTGGACTTTTTTTCTTTTGCCGTTATTTCTTTGAATTGATCTTCCTTCTTCCCCTTTCTTTCTTATCCTTCTGGGACACTTAATAGTGTCTCCAGGTCTCTGAGACTCTGTTCTTTTTTTTTTTGTTCCTTTTTCTTTCTGTTCCTCAGCCTGAATCATTTGATTTTTCTTGTCTTCAGGTTTACTAAGTCTTTCTTCTTCTGGGTCAAATCTGCTGTTGAAACTTTGCTAAGGGATTTTTCATTTCAGTTATTGTACCCTTCACTCCAGTTTCTGGTTTCTCTTTAAAATTTCCATCTCTTTATTGAGATACTTTTATTATTCAGTCATCACTTTTCTGATATCCTTTAGTTCTTTTTGTGTGTTTTTTAAATCTCTTTGAGCATATCAAAGATCATTTTCCTTAAGGTCTTTGTTCTGTCCACACTTTGATCTTTATTATTGATGATTTCTGGATTTTTATCTTGTTCCTTTGCCTAGGCCATCATTTCCATATTTATCTTGTCATCTTTTGTTGTAAAATATACATTTGAATATTTTAACATGTTGACAATGGGATTTAGTCCTTGAGCTGTGTTCCTTAAATTTATATGTAGCCACTGATATGACAGTGATTTCCTTTAGTGCTAACAGCTAATCAAACAAACCAAAGCAGAAAAACACCTTTTTTAATGTGGGCAAATTTAATGCTTTTAATGTTTGCAGATTGGCTCTGCATTGGCTGGTGTTATTCAGCATTTAGCCCTCCTCTCAAGAAAACTGGCCTAAGGTACATGTAAAGTTCAGGATCTTCTCAGTCTTTTCTGAGCCTGTCTCTTATCCTGGCCTGGTGCTAGCTCTTTTCCTTAGAAATTCCTTTTTTCACAGAAATCTGAATGTCCTCTCTATTTCCTATATAATATTTTCACCCCTCTCGTTCATCTCTATTTTATGTGTTATAGTCTGTAATCCTTTGGAAGTGGCTTTGATTTAATTGTTTCTTATACTGCTTTAGCTGTGTGCTGGTAGTTCAGCCTACAGGGCAAGTTCTGGGCAGGTCATCCCAAGACGAGTTCCCTGATTCAGTCTTTCAGGCTCCCACCTGGTAGATTGGCACCGTGATACCAGCACCCCAGTATGTGCATAAGGTGGTTTTTCTGCTCCCTCTGGAACATGACTGGAAGGCCCTTAATAGGAGCACAGGCTGGTTCTGTACTATGCTGGGAAAGGAGGGGGGCTGAGGTCATGGGCCAGCAGTGGCACCATGAGCTTCTTCCATTTTTAAGGCTCTGTTTTCTTGATCTGTGCTTGCTTAGTTGCTTCTACCCTTTAACTATTTTTTGGAGTTTTGAGGACCATGGCCCTGCCAGATTTTGTTGTTTATTCAGTGATTTGGGGGGACTGTCCCCTTGAGCATCTTACGCTGCCATCTTGGTCAACTGTAAATTCTAGGTTGTTTCCTTTCTCTGAATGCAATGAAATAGAAAATGAACTTACTCATATAAGTACTGGAATAGAAGATCAAATATTTTTAATTAGAAATGACATTATTATATGTCTAGAAAACCACAGAGTCTACTAAAACCCTGTTAAGATTAGTGAATATATTGTGAAAGGTAAAAATAAGATAAATATAAAAAATGAATAATTCTTCCTTGTTGCAATAACCCATAGAAATGGAAAAGAAAAACATAATTTTATACTCAGGGATAAAATTAACAAAATAGTTCTGAACGAAGGTGGAGAAAATAATTATATCTTAATAAAAATTTAAGGAAAGTTATAACATGTCTCAATAAATAATGTCAGCAGTTCTGAAATTAGCATGTCAATTTACTTCATTTCTAGTAGAGTCTTAGTGGGTTATTTTAGGAATCGATAAGATAATTTTAAAGTTCTTATGATAATTTACTTCTAAGAATATTGAAGAATATATACTATGTACTTAACCCCATTTTCATTAACAATCCTCTCCTCTACCCAACCCCCACTATAAACATGTATCATTTGGAGAAGGGTAAAGAACACACACATGCCATTTAAAAAAATGTTTTTTATTGAGATATCTTCATGCCCCATACAGTCCATCCATAATATACAGTCTGGCTCACATATCATCACATAGTTGTATACTCATCGCCATGATCATTTTTAGAACATTTGTATCACTTCAGAAAAAGAAATAAAAAGAAAAAATTCATACATCCCATACCCCTTACCCCTCCCTCTCATTGATCACTAGTATTTAAAGCTACCCATTCTTTTTCCTTCTTATACCCCCCTGTTATTTATTTTTTTGTCCTTATTATTTTAGTCATATGTTCATAGCCTGGATAAAGGGAGCATCAGACACAGGTTTTCATAATCACACAGTGACAGTGTAGATACTATATAGTTATATAATCATCTTTAAGAATCAAGGCTAGGCTGAGCCTCCAATCTTGGGATTTATTCAAGTGAAACTTAACCCCACAAAGTATAGGTCAAGCCTACTTAAAATTAGGCCTTGAGTCACCCCCAAGAGAACCTCTTTTGTTGCTCAGATGTGGCCTTTCTCTCCAGCCAACACAACAAGCAAACTCACTGCCCTCCTTCTGTCTATGTGGGACATGAATCCCAGGGGTGTGGACCTTCCTGGCAACATGGGACAGAAGTCCTAGAATAAGCTGAGACTCAGCATCAAAGGATTGAGAAAACCTTCTCGACAAATAGGGGGAAGAGTGAAGTGAGACAAAATAAAGTTTCAGTGGCTGAGAGATTCCAAACAGAGTTGAGAGGTTATCCTGCAGATTATTCTTACACATTAAATAGATATCACCTTGTTTGTCAAGATGTAATGGAGAGGCTGGAGAGAACAGTCTGAAAATGTAGAGCTGTGTTCCAGTAGCCATGTTTCTTGACGATGATTGTATAATGATATAGCTTTCACAATGTGGCTGTGTGATTGTGAAAACCTTGTGTCTGATGCTCGTTTTATCTACCTTATCAACAGATGAGTAAAACATATGGAATAAAAAATAAATAGTAGGGGGAACAAATGTTAAAATGAATTTAGATTGAAATGCTAGTGATCAGTGAAAGGGAGGGGTAGGGGGTATGGTATGTATAAATTTTTTTCTGCTGTATTTTTATTTCTTTTTCTGAATTGATGCAGATATTCTAAGAAATGATCATGATGATGAATATGCAACTATGTGATGATATTGTGAATTACTGATTATATATGTAGCATGGAATGATCATAACTTATGAATGTTTGTGTTTGCTGTTATATTTTTTTAAAAATTTAAAAATTAATTTTAAAAAATCAAGACTACTGGAACACAGTTCACCGGTTTCCAGTACCTCCTTCTAGCCACTCCAATGCACCATAAACTAACAAGAGATATCTCTATAATACATATGAATAACCTACAGGATAACCTCTCAGCTCCACTTGAAATCTCTCAGCCATTGAAACTTTACTTTGTCTCATTTCTCTCTTTCTCCTTTTTGTCAAGAAGGCTTTCTTAGTCCCATGATGAGGTCCTGGCTCATCCCTGGGAGTCCTATCCCATGATGCCAGGGAGATTTATACCTCTGGGAGTTATGCCTCACATAGTGGGCAGGGCAGTGAGTTCACCTCCCAAGTTGGTTTAGAGAGAGGCCACATCTGAACAACAGAAGAGGTTGTTCGGATATGACTCTTAGGCATAATTATAAGTAGGCTTAGCTTCTCCTTTGCATGAGTAAGTTTCATAGGAGTGAATCCCAAGATTGAGGGCTCAGCCTATTGAATTGGTTGTTCCCACTGCTTGTGAGAATATCAGGAGTTGTTGAATATTTCCTCCTTTCTTCCCAGCCCCCAAGGGAACTTTACAAATCCTTTTTTATTCTCTGCCCACATTACTCTGGGGTGCATTGGGGCATCACACTATCCTGTACAAACCAACAAGATCTCATGTTCTGTTCAAGATTCCATGTAATTATGGTGTGCAAGTAAACTGATCATACAGGTTAAATTAGATAACGTGCTACTCAAAATATAAATTTTGCACCAAATAAACATCTCTTCCTTTGGTCTCACACAGAAGTTGAAGTTTTAAAATATGTGTTCACAATTCAGAACACAGGGGTGAGGAAGACATTGTCTATATTTTAGAACCTCACCTGCTCTTTCAGACCAAGGGAAGGAAGGCTTATTTTGTCTGGAACCTAAATCTTCGTTAGCACATAATCTAAGTCAACCTGTCTGGATAGCTCATTTAAACAACTGAAATACAGGGAGCCCAGAATAAGAATGAGGGTCTTTAATCTTGTGTAGCTTAATGTAATGCCTGGATACAGCCTAAAATATATTAAGCAGATAATCAAAAAATATTGGCAAAGTCCTTGAGGGATGGGAGAAAAATATGAAACTATTAAACTTTACCACCAGGGAAACCCCTG
Source organism: Tamandua tetradactyla (assembly GCF_023851605.1). Taxonomy (NCBI): domain Eukaryota; kingdom Metazoa; phylum Chordata; class Mammalia; order Pilosa; family Myrmecophagidae; genus Tamandua; species Tamandua tetradactyla. The sequence continues at coordinate 77,993,715 of NC_135332.1, read as the reverse complement.
ATATTGTATCAAACATTACCCCCAAATCAATAGGCCAAGCCCTTGATCTTCAGGCTTACTCTTGTGAAATTTGTGTAGGTAACAGAGAAGCATGACCTAGATATAGGTATGTTTAAGAGTTACTTCTGGAGGACCTCTTTTGTTGCTCAGATGTGGCCTCACTCTCTCTGAAGCCCAGCTCTGCAAGTGCTATCATTGCCATCCCCACTACATGGGACATGACATCCAGGGGTGAAAGTCTCCCTGGCAGCATGTGAGGTGACTCCCAGGGATGAGTCTGGCCCTGGCACTGTGGGATCAGCAATTCCATCCTGACCAATAAAGTATCAGTGGCTTAGAGAGTTCAAATAAAATTGAGAGACTACTCTGGAGGTCACTCTTATGCAAGCTACAGTTAGATATTGCTACATATCATAACTTGCCAAACCCCAACCAAAGCTGTTCCAGCCAATCCTAAAGAACACCTAGGGCAATATATAGATTCTACAAAGGTTCTATGTACTAGAGCAACTTTCCAGAAACCTACAACCTCCAGATGGGTCCTCAGATCAGATAGGTTCTGAAACCTAGAGAGGCCAGCCTCTCCAGAACATCAGCTAGTTCCATTTCCTACCCCATATTATTGACATCCTTTTCCAACATGAAAGAGTTAGAATGGCTGTAGCCCAACTACCCCTAAAGATAGAGACAGAAAGATGAAAGTTCATCATGCAGTTATACAAAGAAGTTAGGATTTAACAAACAAATGTGATTGCTGAATCATTATATTGATATTTCTTTTAATCACCAGTATCTTAGAGCACCTAGAGATAAAAACCTAAGGTTGTGGAATTGTAACCCATATCAAACTCTGAAATCTGTTCTACACCTAATTGTTGCAATGTGTTTGAAATTTATTGCTTTTTTGTATATATGTTATTTTTCACAAGAAAGAAAAACAAGATCGATTGTGATGATAAGAAAAATATTTATTCCTGCTAGCCTCCAATGTTCTGGACCAGCTAGAAGGAAAAATCTGAGATGATGGTATGGTAGTCCATGACAAAGTCTGGGATTTGTCCTGTAACTGCTTGTTGAAGAGTGCTTTGAAAACTATTACTTTTGGAGGTGCAAGGGTAATTTAGTGGTAGAATTCTTGCCTGCCATGCAAGAGACCAAGGTTTGATTCCCGGTCCATGCACTTCCCCCAAAATAAACAAACAAAAACAAGCAAACAAACAGAATATTCAACAAGTGGTGCTACAATAATGGGTTACTCACATGGAAAAATAATGAAATGTGACCGCACCATACAGCATACCAAAAAACCAAAAAACTATTGCTTTTGTCTTTCTTTGCTCTGTATATATGTTATATTATATGATTTTAAAAGTTAAAAAAAACAAGCAAAAATATATAGACCATTTCATCCTTTACCATTTATTTTAATTTTGTCCAGAGCAGCTTCATTCATATCACTAGTCTAGTAAGTCTAATCACTTTTATTAGCTTTTTAAACAGTTGAAATATGGAGGAATGCTGACTTTCTTATACTTCAGAGCGCCAACTCCGAGTTTCAGGTGTCACATACATATCCTAAATTTCAAGGGATGACCAGGTTATACACAAATAGCTCAGTATCTCAGAATTTAGAAATAACAGTTATAACTCCAGAATAAATGTGACTGCCGTAAGAGCTTTACAGAAGTGCCAACCTGCAAACCCATGCTCTCAACTTCGATTCTCCGAGTTTGTAAATTACGGTTTCACATGGCATCATCCCTCTTAACCTGAGAGATCATGGAATGCATAGAGAATAGTGGGGTGATCGTACACCATTTCTTTATATGTTATTTAATTATTTCACTTGTTGGAAAGGATGTATATTGTTTAATTGATCTCATATTGAACATTTAGTAGGAAAATGACTTTAATGGCTTTCACTTAAAGTTGTAATTCCTTTTAATTAAACTGGAAATAAAAGGGTATCATTGATTTAGGACATTTTTGGAAATTTCCCAGATCTTTTGTTATATATAATAAAATTCAAATATATTCTACTTTAGCCTTCTTGAAAGTTGGTTCTTTCTACAAATGTAAGATTAATTTTTAACTCAAGAATTCTGAAAACAATAATCTTTTCTTTTCCTATGTCTCTCCCTGCCTTTCAAAGGTGTGCAGCCACTCGTGTATTCAGTTCAAGAAGCATTAAATGCCAGACCATGGTGGACTCATGTGGGGACCGACATTTGTTACTATAAGTAAGTATTTTGAGAATACTAGGGCATGAGCTTATAATGTCAGATAAAAAAGTAGAATTATTATTGCTTTTTTTGATTTGTGGCACTATGCTTTGGTTTTTTTTTTAACAGAGTTCATTTAAAATTTGAATTCCTTTCTGGGGGTATTTATATGAAAGAAATACAGTGTGTTGTTTGATGTACAGACTGAGGACCAAAATCTTAGCCCACTTAGGTAGCTATGTATCATCAGCCTTTTCAGCTTTAAAATTCTGGAAATTTCATTGAATAAAACTGAAATTAGAAATTCTAGGAAATAATTTGCAGTAGCTTTTTGCTGTTCCTATGATATTAAATATCTTATTTCTTTTCTTCTATTAACTCAGGAATACTTACATCATTTTAATTTCCAAGATAGTTTATGAGAGATGTGTTTCACAGTTACTTTTATGTCATGTACAGATCAGCTTTGACTTTGAATAGGTTATTTAGTTAGAAATAAGTGCTAAAAATCACTTTACTTCTGCATTTATGTTTCCAGATACTTTTCACTACTGATCTATTTGGTACCCCTGTTTCTTCTCTGTTTATATAATCTCAATCCTGACATTTCTTCATTGTGAATTTTGACTTTTTATATAGTGCTTAAGTAGCATTAATGTCCTTTTTCTTTAAGGTTTATCAGAAGACAACTACTACTTAAATTAAACTGTTTTAACAGCCTATGATAAGGAGTTTTTAAAAACTTTGATCTTAAATGCTGCTAATTTCTGAGGAAAAAATTATTCTTTAGAATTCATTTCAGTAAGGTTTCCCCATCCTTTTATTAGTGAAGTAAATAAATGAGAAACAAATAAAGGTAATATGTTATTCATCTGTATCAAAATAAATTTCCTATTTCTTTTAAAGTTTGGCTAATATAAAAGATACATATTTTACTTTTACTTGTGTGGGAACTGAAAAATACCTAAGAAACAAAGATTGGATTCTGTCAGCCTTTCTTCCTGGAATGTCTGCTGAGTTTATTTTATCTTTTAGTTATGGTTATTGATCAGTGGTCCATCTTCAAGTCATACTGGCCTATTTGCTTTAAAAAAAAATTCTGTAGCCAGAAATGTTTCCACCTTCTTCAACCCATCCATTCAAGAGCACTATCTTGAAGATTATTCCTCTTTATTTTTTTCCAGTGCTTTAAAAAATAGGAGGAAGTATTTATGTTTTGTTCTAGTTTGCTAGCTGCTGGAATGCAACACACCAGAGATGGATTGGCTTTTAATAAAAGGGGATTTATTTTATTAGTTATTCAGAGGAAAGACAGCTAACTTTCATCTGAGGTTCTTTCTTATGTGGGAAGGCACAGGATGGTCTCTGCTGGTCTTCTCTCCAGGCCTCTGGGTTCCAACAGCTTTCCCTGGGGTGACTTCTTTCTGCATCTCCAAAGGCCTAGGCTGAGCAGTGAGTGCTGAGATAAGGTATGCTGAGCTGCTTGGGCTGTGCTACATTGTGCTCTCTCATTTAAGCACCAGCCAGTTAAATCAAACATCATTCACTGCAGCAGGCATGCCTCCTAGCTGACTGCAGATGTAATGAGCAGTAGATGAGGTTCACATATCATTGGCTCATGTCCACAGCAACAGAACTAGGCACCTTCATCTGGCCAAGTTGACAACTGAATCTAACTACCACATGTTCTAATGTTAAATTAAAATTTTTCTGAATTGTGCATGTAGATATGCACATATATTTGAAGCATATAATTATAGATGAGAATAAACATGCTAAAAATGTTAACAGTGGCAAATTTCCCTTTGGTGAGTTGATTTTTTTCCTGGTTATTTATCCATTTTTTTATTTTCTGAATATTCTATAATAATGAGAAATGCATTCATATTTTATTCCTTTTGGATCAGAACATTTAGCCACAGCTAATGAGATCTGTCACATATGAACTATTCTGAAAAGCTAAGGCCTGAGTAATACGCAGTCATGCTTCAGAGGGCAAGAACAACAAACTAGTATTCTTGGAATAAGCTGTAATACTGTTTAATAATTTTTCTACCAAACCATAGTTGGTCTTTGTGATGTCATTGAGGTAACTTTAACACAAATTCCACTTAAAAAGTGGTACCAAAAGAAACTTAGATGGATTATCAGAGTTGTGGCTCGGGAAGAAACAGTGATACATTTGGGAAGATATAAGACTATATGAGACTACTTGTTTTATTCTGCATTTGATAGTTTTTTGCATTTTTTTACCAAGTTTCCTTGAACCATGCTAAACCTTTACAGTTTATTATAGCAACATTTTGAAGCATGTATACCCATCCATACTTGAAGTTTGTCTCAAATGGGTTTTCACTTCTTCCTTCTGTCCTTCTTTACTATGGCATGGTTAACAAGGTGACCTTATAGGAAACTCTATTTTCTAGTACTTTGTAAATGGTGTGGAGTATGACTGTGTGACCCCACAGAAAGAAAATTTAGCTGTGACTTTTGTAATATTGCATTTTGTTGGTTTGTTTCATACCTCCATTTTCTCACCTCTTCTAAAGACACTTTACTAAGGATATTTACCAAGCCCTTAATGTCATTTCACTCTTTGATCATTTGTCTCTTTCTCATAAAGTTGGAGTAAAGCATTGATGAGTTGGGCAGTACTTCGCTAGATTTTGGCCAGGATTGTTACTGTTAGATAAAAAAATATATCCAGACTTAGAAGAAGGGACTTTATTCAGTGAGATTATTGTAAGGGGGAAAGGAGCTATGGCAATAGATAGAGGGGAACTGTTGCAGGAGGGAGAATGCTCTGAACATGAGATTATGATGAAACCATCTCAGGAGTTTTGTTCATTTGTTTTTGTTTTTATAGATAGGAAAGAACTGGGTGTAGGGCAGAGGGGTCAGATAGTAGTTCAAAGAATGCTTTATACTGAAGCAGCCTGTCTTCTGAGTGAGGCCTTTAAAGTTCTGGGCCCTGTTGAGAGGACAGAAGCTTAACCCAAGTTTGGTCAACAAGCATTTTGTTCTGATTGATCTGTGGGGACAAGCAGTTCAGCTAATCATTTATGAGGCAAATAATGGGAATTTGGAGGTTCTTTGTCAGGCCTTACTGTAGGTGAGCAAGATGTACAGCACATAGGCATCTGTACATCTCACCTAAGTCAGTGGTGAAAGGTAGTTCTTTGTAGTAAACCATATTATGGAATAAAAAGAATGAAGGGATTTCTTAAACTTTGTTGTTTTCCAGAAATGCAGGGCTTGATAAAATTTAACATTGCCATACTCTGATCATTTGTCTCTTTTTCATAAAGTTGAAGTGAAGCAGTGATTATTTGAATAATGTTTGGCTATATTTCAGCAGAATTATTTAGACTATTGAAGGGTGACACAGTTTTTTAAAAATATATCATTTTCTTCCATGTTTCTCTACCTTTATGCAATAAAATTCATCAATCATTGAATGCTTCTCTTTTTCACACTGCAGATTGAATAACAACAACATGACAGATTGTTGCTCTATTCTATGGTAAGGGGTGATGGTGAGTGTTTTGTTTGTTTAGTTTTTGTTTTTTTCTTTTGGTTACTTCATATGTGAAATTGGAATTCAGTTCTAGTCAATAAAACATTAACCACTTTCTATGTAACAGGCTCTTTCCTGTTTGTTTTCCTAAAGCTTGAAATCCAGATAGTAAGAGATATAATCTTGTCTTTGTATTGTTTCTTAACTTTTCATGTCAGCTATATCTTCTGGTTCTTGTTTTTCTCATCTTTAAATTGGGAGTAAAAATACCTTCTACCAATATATGAAATAATATGTGTTCTAAACAGTCATATAGTTGTAATGTGGTCATATAAATTCCTCTCTGAGTCGATATACTTTTAGGGGAAAATGACAGGGACTAGTTCTTGGCCTTATTTTGAATTTTCCTTAGTCCTTAGCACCTTATAGATCTTGGGTTTTCTTCAGTTTGTGGCTTAGCTAATAAGGTGATTTGGAATTTTAGAAATTAATTTGATGAACAAAGCCTCCTTATGTCATTATGTCAGTGATATTCAAAGTCTTGAAACTAACATGTAGTTGTAACATTTTTACTATGGAAATTATCAAACTTTGCAAAGACAGAGAGTAGGATGAGACCCCTTGTATTCATCACATAGTTTCAACTACTGTCAACATGCTGTCAGTTTTGTTTCAGCTATACTTTCACCATTTTTTCAACACTGAATTTTTAAGCAACTTTCTGAAATATTTTATCTGTAAATATATAAGTACATATCTCTAAAAGACAAAGTCTTTTTATGAAAATCTAACCACAGTGCCATTATCACCCCTAAGAAAATTCCTTAATATGATGAAATATCCAATCATGTTCAAACTTCCTGTTATCTCATAAATGTTGTTTAATAGTTGCTTTTCTCTAATCAGTCCAGTTAAGGTTCATACATTGTATTTTATTTGGGTTGATAGGTCTTTTAAGTGTCCCTTAATTTATCAGCTTCCCCCTTTTCTCTCTTTTTTTTGCTTTCCTATTTATTTTTTGAAGAAATTGGGTCATTCGTCATGTGGAATTTCTCATATTTGGATTTTGTGACGTGTGGTGTGAACAGGTTCTTCCCTTGCTCCTGTTGCCTGTAAACTGGCATTGGATCTAGAAGCTTCATCAACTTGAGGCTTGGTTTTTGGAAAGAATACTTTATAGGAGGCACTGTGAGTTCTTATTGTATCAGATCAGGAAGCACATCATCTCTGGTTATTTGTGTATTTGTAAAATTAAGAGCAGTCAGTGGATGTAGGTGTTGTTGTGTAGGTGTCCATCAGCCTTTCCTCTAATGATTGCAGCAGCCATTGATGATCATTGCCTCGATCCAGTGATATAGATATGGGTGTCAAAGAAGGTGGCTCTAAAATGTTATTAATGTGTAGCATATTATCTCCATTTAATTACAAATGCAGAAGTGAAAACTAATGTTGTTGGCTGATAGCAGTTAACTGCTATATTAGTACCTAGTCTATTTTTTATGGGATACTTAAATTAAAAATTTTAGTTTTATTTATAGATTTTTTTCCTCAAAGTCTGTTTAATAATAGTAGCAGGAAAATCATATATCTATTTTGTAGATGAGATAAGTATGTTTTATGCTTTTCTACAGAAGTCACTTCTCAAGAAGTTCAGTTGCTGCTGGTGGGCAAAAGGGAAAGTCCTGCTATACAATCACATTCACTGTCAGTTTTCCACATAATGATGACGTTTGCTGCTTTGCTTATCACTATCCATATACATATTCAGCTTTACAGGTGAGAACTCATTTAATTGTTTTATGACCGTTATTTTGTCATGTTTATATTGGCTGTTTTAATTAAAATAATTGCTTTTAATTAAAATCTTAATAAATGAAAAAAGAGTCATGTATGTGCTGGTTTGAAAGGAAGTGTGCCCCCTAAGAAAAGCCATGTTTTAATATAAATCCCATTTCATAAAGGTAGAATAATCTCTATTCAATACTGTATGTTTGAAACTGTAATGAAATCATCTCCCTGGATGATGTGATTTAGTCAAGAATGGTTGTTAAACTGGATTAGGGGATGACATGGCTCCACCCATTTGAGTGGGTCTTGATTAGTTTCTGAAGTCCTATAAAAGAGGAAACATTTTGGAGAGAGAATTTCAGAGAGAGCAGAGAATGACATAGCCACGAGAAGCAGAGAGTCCATTGGAGATGAAGAAGGAAAATGCCTCCCGGGGAGCTTCATGAAACCAGAAGCCAGGAGAGTAAGCTAGCAGATGATGTCGTGTTCACCATGTGCCCTTCCAGCTGAGAAGGAAGCCCTGACTGTGTTCGCTATGTGCCTTCTCACTTGAGAGAGAAACTCTGAACTTCATCGGCCTTCTTGAACCAAGGTATCTTTCCCCAGATGCCTTTGATTGGACATTTCTATAGACTTGTTTTGATTGGGACATTTTCTCTGACTTAGAAATGTAAACTGGCAACTCATTAAATTCCCCTTTTTTAAAAGCCATTCCGTTTCTGATATATTGCATTCAGCAGCTAGCAAACTAGAACAAATTTTGGTACCAGAAGTGGGGTGCTGCTGTGGTTTGCAGATACCAAACATGTTGGAACACCTTTTTAAATGGATAAGGGGAAGATTCTGGAAGAGTTGTGAAAAGCTTGATAGAGAAGGCCTAGAATGCTTTGGAGAAACTGTTGGTAGGAATGTGGACTCTAAAGATACCTCTGATGAGGCCTTAGACAGAAATGAGGCATGTGTTATTGCAAACTGGAAGGAAGGCGATCCTTGTCTTAAAATGGCACATAATCTGGCAAAGTTGACTAGTGGCTTTGGCTGGAAGACTGATTTTAAAAGCCATGAACTTGGATACTTAGCAGAAGAAATCTCCAAGTTAAATGTGGAAAGTGCAGCCTGGTTTCTCCTCACAGCTTATAGTGAAATGCGACAGGAAAGAGATAAGCTGAAAACTGAACTCTTGGGTACAAAGAAACCAGAAATTGCAATTCTGGAAAATTCTGGGCCTCCAGAAGTGGAGACCCCAGAGAATAGTGCTCCACATGAGGATTTGACCAGATGTGGAACCAGTCAGCCATCTCAGAGAAAGCCAGGATTGGACATGGAGTTATCCAGGAAGGATTTGTGGAAACTCCTCATGTCTGATGGGTGTGATCCAAGGCTACTGCATAGAAAGCCAACAAGAGAGCTGTGGGACCTGTATGAACAGAGCCGCTGCCAGTCTGGACTGAGGGGTTCAGAGAAGGGACACATTGGAGGAAAAATAACTTCAGAGGCAGAACCATGGAGGCTGGAGTCTGAAGTCAAAAAGCCTCAGGCCAGGAGAGCGGACCCACCCAAGACCATGGAGAGGGTGAGTTTGCCCCAAAAGCAGAGAATGGGCCTTCCACCTCATTGTAGTGGAAGAGTCATGCCACCTCAGGCCTTGGAGAAAGTGAAGCACATTCCTTGGGGTTTGGGGAGAGCCTGGCTGCCACCACATGGAGGGGTTGAGTGTGTGCCCTGGAGATGGCAGAAAGCCCGGGTGCGGCCCCAGTGCTTGGAGAGGGTGGAGCTGACAGAAAGGTGATCTCCCCAACATCCCCCAAGGTTGCATTCAGAGAGAGGCAGGCATAGGCATTTGGAAAGTGTGGGACTGCCGCTTTCTAAAGCCCTGAGGATAAATGACTTTCAGACTTTGAAATCTAATGGACTTTGCCCTGCAGGTTTTTGAAACTGTATGGGTCTGGTGACCCCTGTGTTCCTTCCTCTCTATGGAAATGTGTATATGTATCCTATGAATGTTCCTCCTTTGTATGTTGTCAGCAAATAACTTGTTATGAGTTTTCAAAGGTCCAGAGCAAATGAAGAGAATCTTGCCTTAGGACAGACCATGCCTGTAACTGACTTGATGAGATTTTATACTGTCTCTAATTTTGTACTTCATTGTATTGCTACTGAAAGGTTTAAGGTTTCTGATATTATTATGAAATTAATGTATTTTGTATATGGGAAAAACATAGGGGCCAGAGGGTGGAATGTGCTGGTTTGAAAGGAAGCATGCCCCCTAAGAAAAGCCATGTTTTAATATAAATCCCGTTTCATAAAGGTAGAATAATCTCTATTCAATACTGTATGTTTGAAGCTGTAATGAGATCATTTCCCTGGATGATGTGATTTAGTCAAGAGTGGTTGTTAAACTGGATTAGGGGATGACATGTCTCCACCTATTTGAGTGGGTCTTGGTTAGTTTCTGAAGTCCTATAAAAGAGGAAATATTTTGGAGAATGAGAGACTCAGAGAGAGCAGAGGATGCTGCAGCACCACGGAGCAGAAAGTCCACCAGCCAGCGACCTTTGGAGATGAAGAAGGAAGATGCCTCCCAGGGAGCTTCATGAAACCAGAAGCCAGGAGAGTAAGCTAGCAGATAATGCCATATTCACCATGTGCCCTTCCAGCTGAGAGAGAAGCCCTGACTGTGCTTGCCATGTGCCATTCCACTTGAGAGAGAAACCCTGAACTTCATCAGCCTTCTTGAACCAAGGTATCTTTCCCCAGATGCCTTTGATTGGACATATCCATAGACTTGGTTTAATTGGGACATTTTCTCAGCCTGAGAACTGAACTAACAACTCATTAAATTACCCCTTTTAAAAGCCATTCTGTTTTGGTGTATTGCATTCCAGCAGCTAGCAAACTAGAACAGTGTATTATAAAGATTTTAGAAAATCATATATTTGTTGAAAACGTAAAGGAGAAGGGTGAAAATGTGGTCCCTGTGTTTACTTACTAGAAAAAAAACATTAAGGAAATATGACGATTTTTACTTTCCATCTTTGTGTAGAAATTGATAGTTCTCTAAGATTCCATGTTTTATGAATTTTCACTGTGTGAGATTTCTGCATCTTTAACCAAAACATTGAATCTTATGGGCAGTGTTAACAGAAAAATGTAGGTGCAATTTGACTTTTTCTGTAGGAAATTCCTTTCTTCTAATGGATTCATTATATATTCCTGCATCCAGACTCCTTAGAATATGGGATATGAAATTCATTCTGTGGTTATTTCGATTGAGATTTTTTGGCTTAGCATTATAAAACAAAACCAAGCAACTGTTAGTTAATTCAAGTAATTAAATGACCAAATGTGGTAGATGAATTCTCAAGCACAATGTCTTAACTATCCTAATGGTTAAGAATCATGAATGTTTGATCAAATTACCAGGAAAGAAGTTGGAGAACTACTGTGATTACAAACAACCTTCCAAATTATTAGAGAGGAGTAAATGAAAGAAAAACATAGTGCATAGAGCAGAAGAGTTAACAAGACTGAGACACTAAATGAGTGTTTTAATGAAGGTTACAACCTAAAATAAAAGTGTAGTGTCCAGGTAGCTTTCTGTGCTGAATGAAATAGCATCAGGATGTATGCTTATTGACTTAGTAATTCTGTTTTGGGGTAATTTATCCTAGGAAAAGAATTATGAATGTATATAAAAATATCTTTTCAAAGTTGTTATTTGCATGGCATATCAATTTCCTAGGGCTGCCATAACAAATTATCCCATATTCAGTGGTTTAACACAGCAGAAGTTTGTCCTTTCACTGTTTTGGAAAATGAAAGTCTGAAATAAAGGTTTTGGCAGGGCTGTGCTCCCTCTGAAAGGCTCTAGGGAAGAACCCTTCCTGGTGGCTTCCTACCTTTTACTGGTTCTTGGGAATGTTTGGCATTTTTTGACTTGTAGCTGCATCATTCCAGGCTTTCCTTCTATTTTCACATGCTGTCTTCCATATGTCACTATCTTTGTCTTTTCTTTTGATGAGAACACAAGTCATATTGGATTAGGGCCTACCCTAATCTGATAGGACCTCGACTTGATTATGTTTGAAAAGATCCTATTTCCAAATGTAATTCACAGGTACTGTGGAGTTAAGACTTCAACATATATTCTTGGGGGACATGGTTCAACCCTCTACACATGGGTATATGTAATTGTTCTTTACTGATTTTACTTTTTAAATTAATTTTGTTATCTCCTACTTCTTCCTAGTCTCACTGTACTAGGCATTGTTACCTACCTGGACTCCTGCTTCCCCCTTTCTAATTTGTGTCCTAGGATTCCTTCCTTTTTCCTCCCTTTCCTCTTCATCATTCTTTTTTCCATATTGGAACCAGAGGGATCTTTTACAGCAGATCTAATTATATAAATTCCCTTCTTAAAACTCTTTAATGGTTTCTCTTACCCTTTGCATCAAGTCTAAAATTTTTATTCATTCAGTCATTTCTCCACTATTTTCACAATTCTCTAGGTACCTTTTGAACTAGTATTTACTTAATATTTATCTTCACATAGACATTAATAACTCATTCTTTAAAATTCACATCCTAAATTAATATCCATTGAATTATAGGCTTAATGTGCTAGATTTTTTTTTTCTGACTCTCAGTAATACATACCTTAACTACATTTTAAAAACGATGCTCTGTGCATCACTTAGTTTTCTCAGTTACCAGTAGTATGTTTACCATGCTTTGGGAAAGACTCATCTACCAGGTCTCTCATCCTGTATCAAATTCTCTACTTCTCACCCTTGTACTTTCTGATCTAGCTGTGATGAAGTCTTTCAGTTATTTGAAATGCCCCCTGTTCTTTCTTAGACATGGTCTTCCTATGTACTTTTCCTTCTGCTTGTTGCACTCATCCTTCAGATTTCAACTTTAAGTTCTCTGAGAGGCTTTTCCTAGCTTCCCAGATTAAGCAAGCCTCCCCTTTCTGTATTACATGCTCTATAGCACTCTATATTTTCCCTTTGTAATGGTAATCATATGTTGTCTCCTTCTTTCTTGCCAGACTAAAATCTCATTAGATTATAATCCATTTATTCATTGATATATCCCCAACACCTAGCACAATTTCTGACAAATATTGACTAGTTTAGTAAATGTGAATGGATATAGGGAAAGTTTGGAAGCCAATTAAATATCTTAAAATAAGTGATTGGACAATTTATTTTTGTTACAGCTATAATAAAACTATTAAAAGTTGGGTTTTCCAAGAAAAAACTCCATTATTTAATGGGATATCTTGTTCATGTTATGAATATGTGCATATATAAAGTGTTAAGTGATAAAAGCAGATTATGAAAGTCATATAATCACAGTTTTATTCATTTGCATTACATTTGTTAGTAATAATCTAAGTGATACACATATGCATGTTTTAAATTTTTTCTTTGTACTTTCTGTGTTTTCCAGGCATTTTTCAATGAACCTGTATTAATCTTAAAATCAGGAAAAGAAGTTAAAATTTGTCCTACATAATTTGCATTCTTCAAATTTTAAATTGCTGATGCAGGTCTACAGTTTTTCACAGTTCCAAAATCCAAAAGGCTTTGAAAACCAAAAGGTTTTTCCTAACTTCTTTGGCAGCAAAGCCTGAGCTGAACTGATGTGAGGTTATTTAGAATATTGATTCTACTTAGGGTGCCACTTTATATGTTTTGCTGCAAAATTAATAATATCTGTATTATGCAGTGCTGCCATTCACCCTGCTGGTGATATTGTAGAAATTACTGGTATATGCATTGTTTCCCCAAATACTGATATTTCAAGCACATCTGGCCCTGAGGGTTTCAAATAAGAGATTAGGAATGTGATCCACTCCTTCAGTTATGTGGAGATCTGGATACATTTTTTTCCAAATATCATAGAGAGGTTTTAAATGATTGTATACTTTGCTTTTAAATTTTTATCAAGATGCATCTTCAAAAATTGGAAACAGCCCACAATCCTCAGCAAATGTATTTTCAAAGAGCTGTGTTATGTGAAACCCTGTCTGGAAACAGCTGTCCCTTGGTGACTCTAACAGCAATGCCAGAGTCTAGTTATTATGAACATATCTGTCAATTCAGTAAGTCTCTCTTCTTCACTCAAAACTACCAGTCATTCTCATGTACTTTTCTTTGCTTCTCATGTAAGTTGCAATGCAGTAAGCATTGGAAAACTTGGGTTCTAGGTTTGGTCCTGTGACTGTCTAGCCACAGGGTTTACCTATCTCTGGGCCTCAATTTCCTCATGTCACAAATGAGGGAGCTGCATGAGGTGATCCCTAAGGGCCCTTTTGATACTAGTATTCTGTAGTTCTTATCCTTAGAAATCATATTCAAAGTGTAACACCGCAGATAGTTTTGAGTTTATTTAATAATACCATCAATTTGAAAATTAGCAAATTTTATTTATAAATAAAACAACTAGATATCTATTAAGTGCTTTCAGAGCTGTCACTGAAGGGCTATTGTTTTACCCCATCATTTTTATTTTTAAAATTACCTCAAATTACCCATGGTAGTAAAAATAAGAACACTATTCTAATTTTGATAAGAAGGTAAAGCATTTTCAAAGAAAGAGAAAGAACTTAATATATATGAAAATATAAGAGGATAAGCTAAGTGTTTGTTTTGGGAACTTTCATACCTAAATGTGTAGTGAAAAATATTTTTCTTTGTTAATCTCTGAACAGATATACTTTTGTCACTGTGCTTATTATAGTGGCTGTATGACAGGCATAAAATTTTATTTCCCTTCTTTTCCCATGACTATGAAAAATAATTTTATGTTTAAAACTTCCCCAACTACTTGTCCTTCAGAACACATAATTTTTATTAAATAACTAGTGAATTATGTAGTGACTCAAATTTGACCTATTTATAGTCTTATGTTCATATTGTAACTCCTTTAGGATGTGGTTTATGTTGGTTTCATGTTGGTTTCCTCCATAAGGCTCAGTGCAGTGCTTATATATAACAGGTACAGGGGAGTTCTATTGAGAATTTATGTCAGAGTTCACAGCTGAGTAGAAACATTTCTAAAGCCCCAGAGTAACATATCATACAAACTTTTAGTAGCTGTTTGTTTTAATTTGAAATTGTATGTGTACTCCAGGAAATCACCCTTATGTTTTCTTATCTGCTTGGGTGCATCCTGGAGAAACTAATGCAAGTTGGGTTATGAAAGGAACATTGGAGTATCTCATGAGTAATAACCCTACTGCTCAGAGCTTACAAGAATCCTATGTTTTTAAAATTGTCCCTATGCCAAATCCAGATGGTGTCATCAATGGAAAGTAAGTTAAGCAATAGTTATGGAAATATTATAGATTATTGTGGCTGTCCTGTATAAACTTGTTGAAATAATAGTGTACAGGTTAATTTGGAACACAAATGTAATTATTTTTTGGAACAAAGAAAATTTTGGTGGAAAATCCATGTAAGGTAAAGTTTAAATGGAAATATGTTTTATAGTATGATATTTTGAGAAATTTCATACTTATTCAAGAGAATATGATCATAATATGTCTGTGTCTTGCTTGAATTGTTTTAGAGAAATCACAGTGTCAGGATCTGAGTAAGATTTTTAATCTCATTTTCCTCTTTTTTTACTTGTCGGTGGTGTGAATCTTAAGTTGTCTGTGTTTAGAATCTTCTGGGATCTCTTTCCACTTACTTGAAATGTTAGGGCGATCTCCTAACCTCTTCCTGGTATTAGGAGATATTGTTTCTAACAGAAGAAATTCTTTAGACTGGAAATACTGACAGATAATTACTTTTTAAATGGAGGAGTATACTGACTATAGTTAGTATCATTCATTTGTTTGTTGCAATTCCATGGTCTTTGGAGTGCTTCTGAAAGATGAGATTTAGTCTAGCTGCCATGAGCATCTCCAAAGATGAGAATACCATATCTTATTTATTCATTAGAAGTAGAATGAATATTTCTCATATTTTAGGAAATTATTGAATTTCTGAAAAATAGAATAATTTCTTTTTTGTTAGTATTTCTGTTGGTAGAGCAAAATGAAGTCTTATGTCAAGTTGTAATTCAGAACCATATTGAAAATTAGAACTCTGTTTATGCTTCTGATTCTGACTGTTTGCTTAAATGTTTGTCCAGTGTCTTTACTATTTAATACATATGACTAAATGAAAATGTATTTGAATTTCTATAAGAATGCATACTTTTCCCATTCTTGTCTTTCTCAGAGGGTAGGATGCAGATAGCAGTTTTGCATAATAATTAGTACAACCAAGATTATAGAATGTTAGTGTAACAGATGATTATTGTATAATCAGACTGGTAAATATGAACATGAATAAATTTTATAAGGTATGGAGAAAAATCCCAGAATTCAGAATTACTTTTTCTATATCTTGACCATTTTGACCTATAAATCAAAAACCTTACCACAGGTAAATATATATAACACATGATCTTGCACATAGCAAATACTCAATAAATATTTAGTGAATGTATATGAAAACATTCAGTGGTGCTCACCATTTCTACCTATTTGAAATGGTAGAATAAAATCATAAATTTAGATCAGAAATTTATATATATTTTATTGGTACAAATGTTTTCTGCCTTTGTCTGTGTATTTATGTTGTATGCAGCCACTGTTGTTCTTTAAGTGGAGAAGATTTGAACAGACAGTGGCAAATTCCAAATCCAGATTTACATCCTACCATTTATCATGCTAAGGGGCTACTACAGTACTTGGCTGCAGTGGAGCATTTACGCCTGTTATGTGGGAATATTTGATTTTACTTTCTATAGTCAAAGAAATGCTTTTGCTAATTAATAACTTAACATTTTGGACCTTGTTTTCTGGTTATTAAAGCTAAATATTAATAATTTCAAAAGCAATTTCTTTAAAATGTCATTCTGTTATCAGTTACTGGTGTTTTAATTTTGCAGAGGAGTAAAATTTATATGTAGGCCTATCATACATTTTTCATTTTTAAAATGATCTTATTAAGAATTAAATTTAAACCATATCCTTTTTAAAGTACTTTTTCGTAAGTGCATTCTCATGTACATTTAAATTAGATGAATACTTTAACAACCCTTTGAGCTGTGGTGTCTGCGGTTTTAGAATACAACTGTAATTGAATTTATTATTTTTTAAATGATGAATAGAAAGATTGGAACTTGTGGGCTGATGCAGGACCTTCAAAGAATTTGACAATTCTAGAATTACTCATGGATTCAGTCCAAAACTAGATATTTTGACTTTTATTAGTGCTATTTGTTAAGCAGTAACTCTGTTACAATAAAAGGACCAAGGAATACATACCTGTCTGTTGGCCTGATCATAACTGACTTTATTTGGTAGCATATAAATATAAAGGTTTTAGTTTTTTAAATATGTTGCTATCTTTTCAAGGTTTATTGTGATTATCATGGCCACTCCCGGAAGAAGAATGTATTTATGTATGGCTGCAGCATCAAAGACACAGTGTGACATACCAGTGACAATGCAGCTTCATGTGATATAGTGGAAGATGTGGGATACAGGGTAATTATTGCACATGATCCTGAGTTTTTGAATTTCACATGCACATAAAACTACAGAAAATAATTTAACATTTTCAAACCACATTTGCTTTTCACATTTAGATTTTTAATATATGTGGAATTTATTTTTGTATGAGAAGTGGGAATCAAATTTTATTTTTCCATTTGTATTATCAGTTGTCTCAGCATAATTTATTAAATGGTAATCCTTCCTCTGCAGATTTTATTAAGTTATCCTTAATAATATCATGCTTCCATATGTATGGGTCTGTTTTGAGACTCTATCTTACAGTCACTCTTTTGCCTATATCTTTGCATACCACATCGTTGTAAGTACTGTAGGTAAGTATTGCTGCTTGCACTGCAAAGTTTCCTTTTTCTTTAAAAATTGCCTTGGCTCCCTTTTTCTATTATTCTTCCTTGTGAAATTTAGAATCAGTTTGTTGATAAACTTTGTTGGGATTTGGATCAGAATTGCCATTGAATGTAAATTAAATGATAAAGAATTATTATATTATATAGCATTGTTCTCTGTGATCATTGCTGCCTTCAGCTGGATCTTCTGCATTCTTCAGTAAAGTTTTAATATTTCTTCAAATAGTTCTCTTAATTTTTTTTATTTATGTCCGCTATTTTCTGAAATTTGTTACAATTGGAAATGGGATCTATTTTCTGCCTATCTGGCCACCTCCTCCACTATCCCCCTCGCCGATTCCCCTCCTACACCTGGCAAATCGACTGTTGATTGTACAGAAAACCTGCTGACTGTTTTCAGGATAAGTTTCTGCAGTTTCTCAGATCCTTCTACAAAGAATTAAAATCAGAATGGCATTTGATTTCTTAACAGCAGCACTTGAAGCAAAAACTTTAGAGGAGCAATGCCTTCACAATTAACTGGATTTCCAGCATCCTATCAATCAATTTAATCTGAGGATAGGAAAAAGATTCTTGGACACTGAAATGAAAGCCTCAAATAATTTAGGTCCCACATAGTCTTTTTCTGAAAGGTACTGGAAGAGAGGTTTTGCAAAAAAAAAAAAAAAAAAAAGAGCACCCTGAGAAAGAGGGAGGCATTGGAAATTAAATCTAAGAGAGACAAAGCCCAGAATGAAGAGGAAAGAAGAGCCTAAGAATGCATGTGAAATGCCCAATATGTCAGTATTCAACAAATGTTACTGCCTCACCACCTTCAGAAAACCCAGAGTCTTATTTAGTTTACATTAAATGAAGAAACAGTAAATTGGTAGAGCTCAAGGATATAGGAGAGAAAATTTAGTTTGGCCCAGATAAACATGTAAGAAAGTAAGAATAGTGAGAGTCCCAGATAATGGGAGAAAGCTAGACAGAAAAGCAGATGCAAAGAGCCTTTACACATGGTGTTCTTTGTTTGGGACACTGCCACCACCACTGCCACCACCATTCCTGTACCTCATCATCTCTCCTTGTTTACCATTTTTCACTTTAGTCATCAGTTCTCAGGGAATTCCTACATGATGCCCTGAGAGGAGATCAGAGTATATTCTGCAAGATCTCTTCTTCATAACACAATTGCAATTTTGGCTTTTTTGGGTGTTTTTATTTGATATGGTTCTCTTTATTCTAGATAATAAGTTCCACTTGGCTAGCAAGTATGTGTTTGCTCACTTTTGTGAACACTGCTGCTTTGTAGCGTAGGACCTTATTTAACAGAAGTGCTGTGTAAATATTTGTAAGGTGGGTGAATGGATTAAAAGTGGACAGATAAGTGGAAAGATTAAAAATACAAGGCGTGTTTTACCACTATAAAAGATTAATCATATATCTTTGTTGCAAGTTTTTCATTTCATTAATTCTCTAGTTCCAAGTTTATTTTATTACTTCTCTGGATTTTGTTGTAGAAGTAAACATAAGATTATGCTACACATTAGATAAATGAACTACTGTAGCTTTTTCTAAAGTGCATTTCTCAAATTTTAATAGATGTTTCATACCTCCCTTCCACCCTCAAAAGAGTTTTATTGCCAGGTAAGATTACATAATTGCATTTGACAGTTAATCTCATTTCTCATCTCTACAACTTCTCAGAATCTTCACATTTCTGTGGTTGTTGGCATGTGTTTGTGTTGGAAGCAGGAGAGGGTAGGATATAGTGTTTCTTACAGTTTTATGGCCATGTGCATTAGTTTCCTATAGTTGCTGTAACAAATTACCACAAACCTAGTAACTTAAAATAACTCGTATTACCTTGTAATTTTGTAGATCAGAGTCACTGAATTAAAATCAAGATGTCAGCATAGCTGCATCCCTTTGGGAGGCTTTAGGAACAGAATTGTTTCCTGGCCTTTTTGCAGCTTCCAGATGCTGCCCTCATTCCTTGCCTTGTGAACTCCTTCCATCATTCTAACCTCCCCTTCTGTCATCACATCACCTTTTCTTTTGCCTCCCACTTTCATTCTAAGGCCTCTTTTGATTACTTTGGAACTGCCATGGTAATCTAGAATAATCTTCACATCTCAGAATCCTTAAATTAAGCACATCTCCAAAGTCCCTTTTGCCATGTAGAGTAGCATATTCATGGAAGGCAGGGGTTAAGAATCTGTGGTGGATCATTATTCTGACTACCATGCCCTGGAACCCTTTTTTGCAGATGGTTTGGGAAATGATGGATGAATACACTTAAATTGCTATATTTCTGATGATGACTATATATACCATTAATCCTTTTAGTGCAAATGTTTATGTGTAAGGAAAAAAGGTTTTTAAATTTCAGCACACAAATTGAAGTGCTTTTTACAGAACAGCTGATCAGTATTCTTGAAAAGCATCAAAATGGTTAAAGATAAGAAAATACTGAAAAAGTGTTCTTCAGACTTCAGAAGACTAAGGAAAAATAGTAATTAAATGCAATGTGAGATTCTGGATAGGATCCTGAAATAGAAAAACAACATTAGTAAGAAAAACAAGTGAAATTAGATTATAAGTACCTGTAAGGCTAAAATTAGTTTAAAACAGAATGTTTACTCTGCCTAATACCAAATCCAGTTAAAGATATCTCCCACCAAAATAAAATTACAACCAACATACTTCTCAGTATAGACACAAAAATCCTTAACAAAATACTAGCAAACCATCCCAACAGCACATTAAAAGGATTCTACAACATGACATGTGGGATTTATCCCAGGTATGCAATTGTGGTTCAAAATAAGAAAATCAAGCATTGTAATACACCACATTAATAGAATGAATGGGAAAATACATAATGATGTCACATCAAGTTGATATGGAAAAACTTTTGTCAAAATTGTTACTCTTTCTTGATAAAACCACTTAGAAAACTAGAAATAGAAGAGAACTTTCTCAACATGACAAAAGCCATATATGAAGAATCCACAGCTAACATTTGACTCAACAGTGAATTACTGAATGCTTTCCTCCCAAGATCAGGAACAGGACAAGGATGCCTCCTGTCACCACTACTACTCAACATTATACTGGAAGTTCTAGCCAGAGCAGTTAGGCAAGATAAAGAAATCAAAGGCATCCAAATGAGAAGAAGTGAAACAACTTTCACTATTTGCAGATGACATAATCCTATATGTTGAAAATCCTGAAGTTTCTACAAAAATAAATGGTGTTTTTATATGTCAACAATGAATAATCTGAAAAGTAAATTGATAATTCCATTTACAATAGTAACAAAAGGAAAAAATTTAACAAAGTATATATACTTTCTCAGAACATAATGGAATGAAATTGGAAACAGGCAGAAGGCCAGAAAATTCACAAATACATGTAGCCTAAACAACACACTCTTAAACAACCAGTAGGTGAAGGAAGAAAGTGCAAGAGAAATCAGTAAATATCTTGAGGCAAATGAAAATGAAAACACAACTTATCAGAATTTATGGGAGCAGCAAAGGTGGTACTGAGAGGGAAATTTATTGTTTTAAATGCCTATATTAAAAAAGAAGAACGAGCAAAAGTCAAAGAATTAGCTGTTCAAGTGGAAGAACTAGAGAAAGAACAGCAAACTAACCCCAAAGCATACAAAAAGAAAGAAGGAACAAAGATGAGAGCAGAAATAAATGAAATTGAGAATGTGAAAATAATTGAGAAAATCAACAAAACCAGAAATTGGTTCTATGAGAAAATCAGTAAAATCAATGGACCCTTAGCTGGACTGGCAAAAAAAAAAAGGATGTAAATAAATCAGAAGTGGAAGAGGGGGTATCACCATTGACCCCACAGAAATAAAGGACACTATGAGTAACTATATTCTAATAAAGTAGACAACACAGATGAAATGGACAATGTCCTAGAAAAGCATTGTTCTGGTTTGCTAGCTGCCAGAATGCTGTATACCAGAAACGGAATGGCTTTTAAAAAGAGAAATTTAGTAAGTTGCTAGTTTACAGTTCTAAGACTGAGATAATTTCCCAGTTAAAGCAAGTCTATAGAAATGTCCAATCTAAGGCATTCAGGGAAAGATACCTTGGTTCATGAAAGCTGATGAAGTTCAGGGTTTCTCTCCTAAGTGAAAGGGCACATTGTGAATGCAGTCATAGTTTCTCTCTCATCTGGAAAGGCACGTAGTGAACACGGTCAGGTTTTCTCTCTCATCTGGAAGGGCACATGGTGAATACAGCATCATCTGCTAGTTTCCACCCCTGGCTTCCTGTTTCATGAAGCTCCCTGGAAGGCATTT
Organism: Tamandua tetradactyla; assembly: GCF_023851605.1. NCBI lineage: Eukaryota > Metazoa > Chordata > Mammalia > Pilosa > Myrmecophagidae > Tamandua > Tamandua tetradactyla. Next base: position 77,971,949 of record NC_135332.1, on the reverse strand, counting down.
TCCTTCTTTATCTCCAAAGGTTGCTGGCTAGTGGACTCTGCTTCTCGTGGCGATGTCGTTCTGCTCTGCTCTCTCTGAATCTCCCTCTTTCTCCAAAATGTTTCCTCTTTTATAGGATTCCAGCAAACTAATCAAGACCCACCTAAATGGGTGGAGACATGCCTCCACTTAATCCAGCTTAATAACCTCTCTTGATTAAATCACACCTCTAGGGAGATGATCTGATTACAGTTTTAAACATGCAGCATTGAATAGGGATTAGAAGAAATGGCTGTCTTTACAAAATGGGATTAAGATTAAAACATGGCTTTTATAGGGTCCATACATCATTTCTTTTTTTAAAATTTATTTATTAATTTAAAAAAATTAACAACAAATGAACTAAAACATTAATATATGAGCATGCCATTCTACATATATAATCAATAATTCACAATATCACTACATAGTTGCATAGTCATCATTTCTTAGAACAGTTGCATCAATTCAGAAAAAGAAATAAAAAGACAACAGAAAAAGAAATAAAACAAGAACAGAAAAAGATTATACATACCATACCCCTTACCCCTTACTTTCATTGATCACTAGCATTTCAAACTAAATTTATTTTAACATTTGTTCCCCCTATTATTTATTTTTATTCCATATGGTCTACTCATCTGTTGGCAAGGTAGATAGAAGGAGCATCAGACACAAGGTTTTCACAATCACACAGTCACATTGTGAAAGCTATATCATTATTCAGCCATCACCAAGAAACATGGCTACTGGAACACAGCTCTACATTTTCAAGCAGTTCCCTCCAGCCTCTCCACTACATCTTGAATAACAAGGTGATATCTACTTAATGCGAAGTATATCCATACATCATTTCAAACCAGCACAGGCATGAACAAACAAGAATGACTTGACAATAAATGGATGACCTCAAGAAACCAATGACAAGTAAAGAAATTGAATCAATCATAAGTGGTTATGAAAAAAGAAAAGTCTGGAACCGGATGATTTCACATGTGAATTCTACCAAGCATTCAAGAAAGAATTAGTATCACTCCTGCTCAAACTGTTCAAAAAAATTGAAAAGGAGAGAAAGCTACCTTAGTTATTCTATGAATCCAACATCACCCTAATACCAAAGCCAGGCAAAGATATTGCAAGGAAAAATTCCAGCCCAATCTATTTAATGAATATAGACGCAAAAATCCTCACAAAAATGCTTGCAAATCTAATCCAGCAGCACATTTAAAAAATTATACTCCATGACCAAATAGGATTTGTTCCAAGTATGCAAGACCGTTTCAACACAAGAAAATCAATTTACGTAATACACCATATCAATAAACCAAAACAAAAAAACCCTACATGATTATCTCGATTGATGCAGAAAAGGCATTTGACAAAATTCAACATCTTGTATGAAAACACTTCAAAGGATAGGAATAGAAGAGAACTTCCTCAACATGATAAAGGGAATATATGAAAAACCCACAGCTAACATCATCATCAATTGGGAAAAGACTTGAAAGTATTCCCTCTAAGATCAGAAACAAGACAAGGATGCCCACTGTCACCATTGTTATTTAATATTGTGCTGGAAGTTCTAGCCAGAACAATTAGACAAGGGAAAGAAGTAAAAGCCATCAGAATTAGAAAGAAAGAAGTTGAATTCTCACTGTTTGCTGATGATATGAGAGTGTATGTTGAAAATCCAGAGAAATCTACAGCAGAGCTACTAGAGCTCATAAATGAGTACAGCAAAGTGGCAAGATACAAAATCAATACCACAAAATCAGTAGTATTTCTATTCACTAGTAATAAGCAATCTGAGGAGGGAAAAAAGAAATGAAATTCTATTTACAATAGCAACAAAAAGAAGCAAATGTTTAGGAATAAATTTAACTAAGAATGCAAGAGACCTATACACAAAAAACTACAAGAAATTGCTAAAAGAATTCATGGAAGACCTAAATAAATGGAAGGCCACACTGTGTTCATAGGTTGAAAGACTAAATGTAGTTAAGATGTCAATTCTCTTCTGTGTCAGAGCTGGGGCCATGTCCTATTTGGACCCACAGGAGAACTGCATTTCCCAGCTGCCCTTGCAAAACATTTGGGGCCATGTGACTAAGTTGTGGCCAAGGGAATTAGCCCCGTCCCTGCCTACCCCAGCCTGCATGACTGGAAGTGAAGGATTCTGAGAAAATGGGGCTGCAAGAGCTCAGATACCTGAGTCACAGGCTTTGGGAGAGCCCCAGCATCACTACCCACACTGGATTGTCCCTTTGCCATCAAGAAAATTGATCTTCACAATGTTAAGTGAAGGAACTTTGGGCAGGGTTTGTCGCAGTGCACGTTACTGTGATGACACACCTTCCCCCTCCCAACCTTTCAGAGATGGTGAATGAGAGCCAAGGAAGAGGAAGTGTCCTGTTTCCACATTCCTGATGGAAGAGAAGACACCTGGCCCCAGTGCTCGAGGGCCTGGAAGAAACTCGGATTCAAGCTTAGTCTCTTTCATAGCCTAGACAAGGCACGTCTTCTCTGACCTTCTGTCTCTTTATTTAAAGCATGGGCATAGTTACCATAGTGCCCACTTTGAGCGGCATCTAAAAGGAGCTGATAAATGGAGAAATGCCTTGAGAAAAGTAAAATGAGCCTCATGAATTCTGAATTCCTTTTTGGCAAACAGCAGGTTATGGCTAGATAACTAGGGAGTGCCATAAGGAAACAGGGTCTGGTTGTTTTTTGAGTGTGACAGTAATCACACTCTCATGGGTGCTAGGTTGGGTGTCAGCTCCTGAAACCTGGGGCACAGGCAGGAGATGGCCCCTCCCAGCACCCCTGCCCCTAAAGCTCCAGGAGGGCTTAGCTACTTACTACTCTGTCACTCACACTTTATTGTGATTATCCTAGACCAATTAACTGCACTTTAATGTAGCTATTTAGTCAAATACTCTTAATTATATTTCAAATTTTAAAAGGCATATTGATTATTTCTGATTGTTTCAGTGAAATCTCAGTGGGCAGCCTCAGGCTTTGGGGAGAGTGGCAGCTTGGCCATCTGTCTCCCAGTAGGATCTGGACCTCTGGAGAGCCACTGGGCATCCTGCAGCTAATGAGGTCTAGAGGGAGGTGTGGCTGCTTGTCCCACCCACCCGAACAGGGCCAGGGACAGGAAGCCCTCCTCTCTGTTACTCACTGACTCATCCATTTAGGTCAACGATGATGATGCCACTGGGCTGGACATCACGCCACCAGGACATGTGTGGCTGTCCCTCTGCACATGATAACCGCAGGCTGCTCAGAGCTGCAAGGAGGACCCAGGCATGTCCTGTGGTCATTTCAGTCCTGGAAAGAGGCATGGGAAAAGGCCCAGGTGTTCCAGGGACAAAGAGCATGTAGTCTGGAGGGAGCCCAGGATGGCTGGGGGACCGTGGCCCAAACCAGAGGGGCCAGAAACTGGAGGCAGGGAAGGGGTGTAGATGTGTCAGCCTGAACAGGGGACTCGCAAGGGGTGGAAGGTTGGAAAAGTCTGCTGGACAACGACAGGGGGGCCTGGAGCTGCAGGTGCAGGAATTTGGGTCCATTCAGTGGTTCTTGAATATTGTGGCCTCAGACACACTTAACTCTTCAAAGTTATTGAGGTCCCCAAATAGCTCTTATTGTGTGGGTTATATCTGTGAGTATTTGCTGCATAAAAGATAAAAACTGTGAAATGTAAAGATTGTATATTTATTAATTCACTTAAAAATGACAACAGTAAATGCAATTATATGTTAACATAAAAATCAAATTTTAAGTGGCATAATTATTTTTTAATAAATAGTGGGGAATGTGACAGTGTTTGCCTTTTAGCAAAACTCTGTAATGTTTAGCTTAATGGAAGACAGCTGGATTCTCAGAAGTATACAGCCTTCAATCTGTCCCAATATGCTGTGTTGTTTGAACAGATGAAGAAAATACAACTTCACACAGCATCTAGTTGCATAAAGTTGGAAAATACAGGAGTTTTTAAATATCCTTTTCAGGTGATTGTGGGTGTTATTTTTTGGTTCTAAAGTGAAACTCAACAAGTGGGAGTTTCTAAAAGGTTACTTGCAATATTGAATTGGAAACGACATCCATAATTTTTCATTTTCTCTTACATTAAAATCCATTCTTCAAATGGCTCTTTTACTTGTAAGTGATTTTATCATATATCACACGTTGGTCATTTGGGAAATAGTGGTTCACTGAGTTTTACATGTCTTCCAATGTCGATATATTCCATCCTTTAATATCAAAATATCACGTTCGTTAATGTCACTACTTCATCAAAAAAGCCTTTAGGGGGGCGGGCCGCGGTGGCTCAGCGGGCAAGAGTGCTTGCCTGCCGTGCCGGAGGACCCCGGTTCGATTCCCGGCCCCAGCCCATGTAAAAAACAAACAAACAAAATATAATAAAACAAGAAAATGTTTAAAAAATGTTTCCCTTTCTTCCTCCCTTCCTTCCTTCCATCCTTCTTTCCTTCCCTTCCTCCCAAAAAAAAAAAAAAAAAAAAAAAAAAAGCCTTTAGGTATTGAGAAGCTCTCAAGCTCCTGGCAGGCGATAATACAGATTTTCTAAAATTCAAATTTTTGCTTAAAAGTTCGAATTCTGTCATTGAGAGCAAATACTGTTAATCGTTTTCCTTGAGTGACAGGGGTACCTCATATGTTTTGAGAGAATATCCGCCAAGGACCTGTGTCTGAACAGCCATGGCTTGTCTCTCGTTTCCTCTTTCCAGTTCAGATGGTGACGATGAAGGGGTGGCCGGCTCAGCATGAGACTCAAGTGCTGTCCCCTGCCAGTCATCTTGCTTGGTTTGCAGTGGGAGCTCTTCACGTGTGCATCCCACGTCATCGCATGACATAGAAGCTGGGAGCTCAGGGTGGGACTGGGACTGGGAGGAGTCACGACTCGGCCACAGGAGCCCCGTCCCAATCCACCATGCATGCCGGCCTGCCGCTTGGGGCACGGGGGGGGTCGCAGGTGGACCGGGCTCTGGATGGGTGGCAGCCCCCCACCTTCTCAGTTGTTCTTGCAGGAGGGTTTCTCGTGGGAATTCAGACGCTCCTTCCAGGAGAGGCACGTGCCACTGGCCTGCTGGCGGGGAGGGAGGGGAGAGCGGCAGCCTACGGGACCCTCCTGCAGCCTGGGCAGCTGGCCCCTCCCCCAGCCTCCTGGCCCTTTCCCTTAGGATGTCCCTTTTCACCCCACCCCACCATGTCCTGGCCTTCTCTGCATCCTCAGTTCGGTGCCTCTCTCTGAATCATGCTAACTCAGCAGCCTTTGCCTGCTTGGCTTTCTTAGGACCAGGGCTGGTACCTCTGTCCTTGCTTTGCCTCCTTCACAGAAACTCCCATTTTCAGCCCCTGCCTTGTTTCTTCTGTGCTGTTCATCTGAGTGGATTTACTCTATGAATGACTTCCCGGCAGCTGGGGCTGAAGTCCCCATAGCGACCAGCGCACTGGACCACGGAAAGCCTGGCTTTGCTGCCCCAGCTCCAGCTGCAAGAAATGGGACCTTGGGAAAAACCCTATGCCCTCCTGGGCCTCAGTTTCCCCATGTTTGTAGATAAGGGGTCAGCTGGGTGGCCTTTCAGACCCCTCTCATCCCTGCTGTAATGTAGATCTGTCTTCTCAGCCATGCAGTGGGACTTGGATTTTAGAGAAGTGAATGTCCATGAAGCAGCCTCATTCTCTCACGGAGGTGCCTTGGGACCAATTGCTCTGGGACCAACTGTGACCACGCTGGGGTGGAGTGTGTACCCTCTCTCTCCCTCTCTGTCTCTCCTTCTCCCTCTCTCTCCATCTCTGTCTTTCTCTCTCCAACTCTCTCTCCCATTCTCCTTTCCCTCTCTGCCTCTTTCTCTGACTTTCTGTCCCTCCCTCTCTCCTCTCTCCCTGTCTCTCTCTCTCTCTCTGCCCCTCCCCTTCTTTCTGATTGCCTTCTATAAATGCTCCTTCCACCTTGGAGGTTAGAGGCACGGGGCATATGTGCTCGAGGTCTATAATTAGAGCCAGGCCTCTGATCTGCTGAACTGAATACCTTAGGAAGAGCTGATGCTTCTGGGAAGGGCTTCTATAAAAAGAAAGGACCGTGCCAACTCCCGCAGAGCACCTGCAGCCCAGCTGGAAGCCGAAGACCCCCTCTGCTGGGACCTCAGGGGGAGGCTGAGCTGGCCCTCCCCTTCTCTGTCCTTCCATCTGCATCTGCGATGTGATGGATGCTCCCCCAATGTGCTTACGCCCCCAATCTGGACCTTCAGAGTTTGTTGGATTTCCTGCCATCCGCCCCATGGGTTCAGCACCAAGGCCAGTGGAGTCTCCTTGGTAACCCACACACTCTGCCTTCGGCTCTCTGTCCTTTGGAGGCCGTTTAGGGCTTGGAAGCAGGGGTTGCACCTTTCTGCAAAGAGGTTTATCTCTGGACAAGCACAGCAGTGGTCAGCTTGGTGGCTGGGAACTGCAGGTGGTTCGGTTACTACTTGCTCTGAGGTCATTGCATCCCTTTCTTCTGTTTCCTTCTCCCGTTCTCTGCCCCTGGTGCTGAAAGGGGTCCTTTTGTTGCCCATTTAGAGGGAGGGCTTTCTGGGAGAGTCTGGGGGCAGGGAGTGGAATTGAGCTCTGTGCCTGGAGAGAGGCTTTTCCTTTGGGCTCTCTGAAGACTGTCCACACAGAGGTTCTAACCAGATGCCCTCTGTTACAGTAAGGAAAGCTCCCACTCCATTGTCTTCGCTGCTCCTGGGGTCTTCTTCAGCACATCAGGGAAACTTTTCCCCCAGCCTTTCCTTATTAGGCCTGAATAACCAGGTGTCATTTCTTTGAGGCAGTTCAGATTTGGGGTACAAAAGGTAGAGGCTGGCTCAGGTCTGGACAGGGGAGCTCACACCAGGGAAAGAATAATTCCTGTCACAGCTCTTCATGACAAAGGAGACCCATATCAGAGCTAAACTCTGGTTGCTAGGGATCCAGGTCTAGAGGAATCAGTCCCACATGGAAGCCATGGTGTCCGATAGGGCCAAGGGCAACAGCCCAGGAAGTGGGGCATGTGCTGGCCCTGCCACTTACCGCTGTGCCCATAAGCAGAAGGACATTTGTAGCCTCATCCTCCCTGGTTCTCCATTGCCCATTGCCCTAAGCCACTGCAGAGGCCATGGGATGCAAGTTCACTGAAGAACTTTATGACCTGCAAAGTACATCACAGCCATTGGGACACGCTGTTGCTATATCATCAGAGGAAGACTGGTGGTGAAGGGTAGAGCACCCTGAGACTAAGCATGCCAGGCATCTGCTTACTCAGCTGCCTGTTTTTCCTTCCCTACCTGCATCACATTTCCTCAGTGAGTGACATGATTTCACCCTGCAGGTGTTCTCAGCCAAGCAGGTGGCAACCCTAAATGGGTCACAACAGGAGAGGGAGACCCATGGGCAGGGGACCAGCTCAGGGTACTGAGGTCATCAAACACCACAGGGAAGTATAGAGGCCAGAGCTGTCCTCCACTCCGTCCCCAGAATTGGGATTTCCAGGATGTGCAGAGACATGCAGCGTCTCCTGTCCTCAGAATGTGTGTGCCTTGCACAGGTGTGGATGTTCTAAGAAAGCTCCAGAGTGAGAAAAGAGGTTCCCCAAACTTGAGTGTGCATAAGAGTCATTTGGGGGACTTCCTCAAAATGCAGATTTCCAAGACTCATCCCCGGAGAGTCTGATTATGAAGGACTGGATTGTTTTCTGTTTTAACAGGTACAGTGGGTGGTCTGGAAGCAGACGGGGGGGGGGGGGGGGCAGGCTTAGGGAAACAGGTTCAGCAGGAGGAAACTTTCCCATATTGGCCTAAGGGACTCTCCTAGCTCCCACACCTCCTATGTCCCGTGACCTGTAGAGACCAAGCGCTTTGTGGTCGGGTGATGGGAGAAAGGGCTTGTGGCTTTTACCCACAAATCTCCTTTTCTCTCTCTTTCTCTTAAATATCTCCTGGAGAGACAGTGGAAGGCAGAAAGTGGTGGGGAGGTGCTGTCTAGAATGGGAGGGGGGGTGTTTATATCTCAAATTTCTAACATTCAGTTAAGGGTTGCCGGTCAAAATCGGCATCTGCACATCTGCGCACTTTCCTGCATTTCCCGTAAAACTCCTGAGCTCTACCTCTCCGCGAACGCATTTGTTCTCTCTTTTCCTCATAACAAGCCAACGAGGCCTGGGCTGGGCTGGCAGAGTGAGGGGCTCCGCTGCCCGTTCCTGAATCTCCGCTTCATAGCGATGGAACCCACGCTCCCCAGTGTCTTTGCTTCAATTTGCTTCTGTGCAGGGTCAAGTTGGACATCATGTTTTCCTGATTCAAGCAGAGACCCCAAATCTGAATTCGTTTCCACACAGGTGGGGGTCCATTCTGTCTCTGAGCCTAAGGGATGATCGGTGACATCTGGAATTTTCATCCATTCTACCACTTTCTGAAATACACTGTGGGCTCTCAAAGGACACCTGGGTGCTGGAAACTGGCCTGCAGGTGTTCACAGATGCTGAGGCTGGGGAAGGCCTCTTGAGGGGCTGGCACACTCAGAGCCCACTGCCTACTCGCAGGTCTTTCCTGTTAGCTTTCCTCTTGCACAGGTAAGAGTGGACCTGTTCCCTGGGTCTTGCACAGATAAGAGTGGACCTGGTACTCTGGGTGAGCGAGGCCTGTGCATTCCCTCACCCGGGGATGTTCAGAAGGTGGAATGTAATTAACAAAGATAAGAGTTTTGGCAGCAGAACAAATTGTTCTTTCAGGATTGGCCAGCCCTGGAGATAGTTTCTCAGATACGTTGGAGGAAAAAGGCAAGTGTGAAGACAGAGAGAGAGGGAAGGTGGTGGACCTAATTTACTTTTCTAGAACCAACAGGAGGGAGTGCACACGTGCACACACACACACAGACACACACACACCATCCTATTCCAGGTTCTTTGGATCAAGTGGGGACTCTGAACGTAACAGGGATGTCGTAGGATGGGAAATGATTTCTCTCTTTTATTTAAGCGTCTGTCAGGCTCTTGCCCTTTCCTTCACCCAACAGGCTGGGCTTTTAATAATGGTTTTGTATTCTTTTAATTTTTAACATGTGTTCCTTGTTCTTATTCCTCAAGTTAGAAGTTTATACTCTTTAGCTGGGGGAGTAAGTCTTCGTGTGTTTTCTCAGGCATGAAATTGGATAACTTTGGATCTCAGGAAAGCCTAAGATCTACCGTGCCCTGCAGTCTCTGGGGTGTCCAGACCAAGGCTTCCCTCTGGGTATGGCAGATACTGACCCTTCAAGCCCTCCTCCTCGTCCCCTCTTCCCCTCTTCCCCTCTTCCCCTCCTCCCCCTCTCCCTCTCTCCCCCTCCTCCCCCTCCCCTCTCCTCCTCCTCCCCCCTCCCCTCTCTCCCCCTCCTCTAGGTTTCCCTTCCCTTCTTTCCCTTTCCCTCCCCTCCCGGCCTTTCAGGGATAATCCTCCCTTATGAAGCCTGGTCTCCTGAGGTTGCCCCGCCCCGCCCTTTTCTTTGGGGAGGGGGTTCTTTTCTGGCCTAATAGTGCCTTCTGAAAGGAGTGGCCTCCAGGCACCCATAACTGGTCCTGCTCTTTGGGAGTACGTGACCACAGGGTGCTGGGCCTCCGGCATCCCCGCCAGCCCACAATGTATGGGGGGGTCGGCATTGCGGGGTTCCTGCGCCCGCCACCTGGCCCCCTGCAGGGCCTTCCCACCTAGAGGGGGCCGCGGGCTCCCGGGAGCTCGGAAGCTTCTGCACCGGCAGCTGCCCGGCTGCGCGGCCGGGTATGGCAGAGGGAGGCCCCGGGATGGCCCAACGGGCATCCGTCCTCGTGTCGTGTTAGGGAAACGGCGGGGGGGGGGGGGGGGGGGGGGGGCGGGGACAGGCCTGCGATTTACTGCCCCGGAACGCCATCCACGCCCCCTGGATTGCGGCGGCGAGCCTGAAACCGCGGGGGTCGGTGCCGAGCGGGAAGCGACGGCGTAACCTGACTCATAACCCTCGGCTCCTATCATCATAAAATCATTTACAGTTCCATAAAATGTGTTAATTTGGGCGGCCAGTGATGTATGTCTTTGATTTAGGAGCTGACACTCGGGCCCAGTGGCGCTGGCGCGGCTGAGCAGGGCGTGGAGTCGGTGGGCGCTGTCGGGGGAGTGTTTGGGTGTTGGGAGGCTGCAGCGGGGACACGTCTGAGGCACTTGTCGCACCGGGTGGGGGTGGCTAAGGAGCACCCCTGCTCGAGGCTCGGGCGCCGGTGGACGGAAGGACAAGGCTGTCCCTTCTTGTCCTTGAATTCTGCAGTTCATTTAAAACTCATAGTGTGATTTCTCTAAAAGCAACTGGCTGCTTCATGGGTACATTGCGTTGGGCACATTATTTATTGAGCACCTTCTGTATGCCAGGATTGTGCTGTGTGTGGAGCTGGCATTGGTTCATGCCCCAGCCTGGGGATGGGCTTTGTTTGTTCTAGACTCTTGGAAGCCAAAGGAGAGGAGAAAGAGCACAGAAAGTGTTTCTTCGCGAGTTGGGCCCTCCTGCCCTAGTGCCAGCAATCTTGGGGGACCCAGCCCCTCATCTCCTAAACGGGGACAACCCTGAGGACAAATAGACTGGAAGAATGGGCGGGGGAGCCAGTGCAGCTTTTGGAACAAGAGGAAACAACTGCGTGGTTCTCCTGGGGACCCAGGACCAGCCCTGGAGGAGAGCCTGGCCCAGCATTCGTGTGTCTCCTGTGCAGGAAAAATAATCTAAGCAGAGTGCTTTCCCTTTCTTTCCCTAATTCCTCCTCCAGCCTCGTGCCTTCCTTACCGTGGGCTTCCTTTATCAATTTGAGAGGTAGAAAACCAATACTTGGTTGAATTTCATCACCACTCCCCCAGTCTGTAGTTTATTAAAAAATCCTGAGTTTCCAACAAATCGTTTTTATGAGCAATTAGTGCCCCTCTAGTGTGTACCTGGAGTGTTCTGCTGACAAATGGATTGACAACCCGGGCTGAGGGCTGAGCTGGTTTTTCCCTGCACCTGCTGCTTCCCCGGCCTCTCCATGGTCTCTGGTTCATGCCTGTCCTGCTGGGCCAGAAGGTGTTTCCATCTGTCAGTCTCTGGAGGAATGGAGGTTTATATTCTGGGTACTGAGCATTTTTATCTGCCAATATTTTCTCCTCTCCATATGAACTGTTTGCTCATAACTTTTGTTATTGTAGAATATTATTTACAGATCTCCATGTGAGGGAAAACAGCTGGGGTAAGATTTGTTTGCACCCCCCAAGCTCCCTTCCAAATCTCTAAATAAACTTTTCTTTCGATTCTGAAGGGAAACATCCATCAGGCTTTGCCATGACTGCAAGATGAAGAAGCTTATTTCATTCCCATTTTCAGAACATTTACTCTTTGTTTTGTTACCCTTAAAATGAAGAACACTTACCATCACTTACCGAATGCTTCCAGGTGGGACCCACTTGAGTTCACCGAGAAGGTTTGTGTCCTGGAGAGGTGCTCCTTCACCCTCATTTTCCACTACCTCAGCATGTCCCAGCTCTGAAAAGGGACCATGAAGTAAACCAAACCATGTTTTTTTAACTGACTCCTCCTTTTCTAAGGCAGAATCTGTCAAACTAAGGCAGAAATCATCTTTCTCAACCCAAATATCAAAGCCTGTGTTTTGGCAGGATTTCCCCTGCTGTTTAAATTCTTTTATATAAACAATCTTACAAGGGTCCAGATTCAAGTCATGCATGTAATAAATCAACCTTATTCAAAAGAGTAAAGAGATGGGAGGTCAGGAATGCCCCTGAAAATCTGAGATCTATGACTGTTGAAGCCATATAACATTTCCGTTGCATGAAATCAGTCACCAATAGGAATTGCAGCTCCAAAAACACTGACAAATGTTTCCTTCTTAACCTAAAATACTGCTTTATATCAACCACAAATAGTAACCAGATGGGACATGGGTTTGCTTACTCCTCCTGTACTCCCCATCCTTGCTTCATGAGGAAGGCACACTACAAGCTTTGCAGCTGGGACGTCAAGGCAGGTGGGAGACTGTAACATATCCCAACTCAAGGTGACTCTGCATTCAACCTCTGTCCAGCACTTAATCTAGGAAGGTGTCACTGGGGCCTCCCTCCCCTGCACTGGCACCCCTTCCTCTCCTCGAAGCAGGAGGCCACCCTGATGCCCCTGAAAGCAGGCTGGCATCCCCCTCCTCATCCTTCCCCCAGGAGGTCCTTTTCCATCCATGGCTGAAGGCTTCTCCTTCCTTTAAACTTCCTGGCCCTGCCCAGCTCTGTTTGGCCCTACCTTGCTGTTGTTCCCATCTGAGAAACTCAGACCATTCCATCTTTGAAGGAGTGCATTTGCTGAGTGCTCCCAGCCAGGGGGTCCCGAGCTGCAGAGGGTCCTTGACTGAGAGGACCACCTCCCCCCAGGCCTGGAAGAAGCTCCAGGAGATTTGCACTGGAAGGCCAGTCTCCCCACCATGGGAAAGACCACCTAAACTAAAGAATTGGTCAGAAGTATTCTGGTTTTGGGAGTGAAAGTACTGGGTGGAAGATGCCTGGAAAAAATTCAAGTAGGAGGAGAGAGACCCTCAAGAGGACAGAACATCTCAGGACAGCCGAGTCTTAGCAGATGCCAAAGAATGTACACAAAACCCTAGCACTCAGAATGTGGAGGAGAGTGACTTCTTTCTTTTCTTTTCTTTTTTAAATAATAGTATTATTGACATGCAATTCACATACCATACAATACACCTATTTGAAGTACACAGCCCAGTGGCTTTCAGTGTATTTACGGAGTTGTTCAACTGTCACCACAATCAATTTTAGAGCATTTACATCACCCAAGAAAGAAACCCTATACCCAGAGCAGAGACTGCCCATTTCCCCCTAAATGCCTCCTCCCAGCTCCCCAAACCATGAATCTGCTTTCTGACCCCATGGATTTGTCTATTGTGGGCATTTCATATAAATGCAGTTGTACAATATGTGGTCTTTTGTAACTCATTTCTTTCACTTAGCTTCGTGTTTTTAGGACATAGAGATTTCTTAAATAAGAGACATAAATCACAAATCAGAAAAGACTAAGACATTTGTCAAGATTTAAGAAAAGACAAAATAAACAGTGAAAAGATGAGTGGCAGGCTGGGGACTGATCTTGCCTGTAACCAACAGAGATTTGTATCCCTGCCATGAGGAAACCTCGACATCACACCTGGCAGAAAGGTAAAAGCAGATGACCAGATAGCTCAAAGGGGAGGGCACTTGAGTGGTAAAAAACAGGAGAGAAGACACTCACCTGCCCCCGGAACCAGGGAAATGCAATTCCTGTCCAATGAGGCATCATTTGCAGGCCGGGAGAGAGAAGAGTGGAAATGTCTCCCCCAACCCGGCCTGGTGCAACCTGTCCCTGCGGGTGTGGATGGGCTGGGAGACACCCTGGGCCTAGTGCCTCCTCTCTGTGGGGTGTACTTGGGAGCTATGGTTGTTGATTCATCAGTCCCTACACTTCCTTTTTATAGTAAACATTTTGTAATGCCCCGTGTAGTGGGTTGAACAGCGGTCCCCCAAAAGACATGGCCACCAGAAACCTGGGAATATGACCTTCGTGGAAAAGGGTCTCTGCAGACATCACTAGGATAAGGACTGTGACAAAAGCCATCCCAGAGAAGCTGATGGGCCTAAATCCAATGACTGGTGTCCTAGGGAGACAGAAGATGAAGAGATGCGCAGAGGAGGAGGTGATGTTATGGGAAGAGCAGAGATTGATGTGGCCACCAGCCAAAGAATGCAAAGAAATGCCAGAAGCTACCAGGAGCTGGAGGAAGCCAGGGAATGTCCCCCCCCCCCCCCCGGACCTCTGGAGGGAGCACAGCCCTGCCCATGCTTGATTTCAGGCACAGGGTCTCCAGCACGGTGAGAGGCTGGGTGTCTGCTGTTTGAAGCTGCTTGTTTGTAGTCATTTGTTTTGTCAGTCCTAGGAAGCCAATAGATCTTTATGCCACCCTGAAATGAAATTCACAGATAACGCAACCTGCCTACATACATTATTTTAAAAAATCAATATTTGCCCTAACTGTAATGAGGGGAAATAAAGGGAAAGTTATTTGTAATATGACATATTTTGAAGTGGATTGCAATGGTGCAGTGCCTACATTTGCAGATTGAAATGGGCATGGTGTTTTGGCTCTTAAAATATCACCAGTCAGGGCTGTTCCTAACAGGCATTTTCTCCAAAATGGTCAACAAGGCTTAGGAACTTTCCAAACCAAAGTCACTCACTCACCCCTCACAGCTCAAGGAGTAGAGAAATGGTATGGTGCCCCTTACCTGTGTCCTACCCCGGATGCTGAAGCACCTTTACATGGGAAGGTGGAGCTGACCCTGAGAGCCTGCCCAGCCCCATCCTTGGCCTGCCCTTGAGGCTGCCCGAGCTCCTCTCCCAGCCCGAGCTGCCCGGGCTGACCTGGCATGAGGACAGCCAGATCCCAGGTCCCTTCTCCAAGTCCTCGCTGCCAACCCACAGCCCAGCTGCACGGAGCCGTCCCCTGCTTGGACAGCAAGTCCCACATCTCGTCCTCACTCCCCCGGGCCCTGGTCTCCACATCTCAACTCCTGCTTCAGCTGCTGGGGAGGGAGGAAAAGATGGGCTGAGCAGGTGCAACACACAGCTCTGGCCAGAGCGGCCGGGAGCTGGCCCAGGTCCTGGCCCAAGCAGCAGCCCCCTGCATCCTGAGGATGGCGGGCACCCCAAGATTCCCTTGTCCCATGCTCCAGAGCTGCCGAATGGAGATGGGGCTGAGGGAGGGGACATGGCGGGTGAAGATCCCAGCCCCAACCCCCCAGGAGGAATGCAGTGGTGACCTGTGGCCCCATTCCCGATGCTCAGGGTCCCGGGCAGAAGCTATGGCAGATGCTGGCAGTCGCCTCGCAACCCGGAGGTGGAGGTTCTGCTGCCTTCCTCAGTTTCCCAGACACTCCCAGCTCCCGACCTCTCTGAACCCATCACCCAGGAGGTCCAGGTAAGAGAACTTGGGGCCAGCACCTCCCAGGTCTCAGCCCTGATGCCGCCCCAAAGCACGGCTCCTGAGCCAGGCTGCCCACACTCACTCAGACTTCAGCCCTGGTGGGCCATTTTGGATGTGTGACCTCTTGTGCTGCTTTAAGCCCAGAGATCTATGGGGGATTTCTTACAGACGCATCAGGAAACAGTCGGGATCAGGAATGCATTTTTCACCCTGCACCCATCCTGGGTGCTGGGAGAGGGGGACCCCAGCGGCTTTTGGGGTGGCATGGCTGCATGGGATGCAGGCTGGAGAGACTTCAGAAGCATCGGTTTCCCCCAGTGCTGCAGCTCCCCTCCATGGGACAGCGAGCTCTCTGCCATGTTCCTGACAGCCCTCCCCTGCACAGCTCTCTCCATTGCCTTCTTGGCTGCCAAGAGAGGTGGAACTTGGTGATCAGCGTCTACCTAATTTCCCTCACCCCATGTTTTGAGATACTTGAATGTGTCAAGCAGAAGTCAGCATGGAGATGCTCAAATACTCCAAGCACAGGCCAGCAGGGGTTCATGGAAAACACCAGCACCCCAGATCCATCTTCCAGCTCACTCTGCCCCCAAGGAGTCCATGCTCTTGTTGGGTCCCAGGAGGGACCATATTGCTAATGGGCCTTTAAGTGAGGGTAGGAACAGCCCACCATGGGCACCTGTAGCTGAGGGGTGATGCAGACTAAAGGACAGCCAGAGGGCCACGTGTGAGCACAAGTGTCGTGTGTGTGCACATGCATGAGAATGCATGTGAGCACAAATGTGTGCACATGTGAGGGTGTGTTCTTGTATAAGTGTGTGTGTGTGTGTGTGTGTGTGTGTGTGTCTGGGGGACGGACAGGAAGCATCTCCCATTGGTCTCCAGCCCTCTGAGGCCCCTCGCCAGGTTCGTTCTCAAGCAGATTCTGTCCTCAGGCTGCTGAGACCTTCTGGGCTTGTTGCGCTGACCACTCGTGGCTGTGTCATTGTCCTTCTGTCCCCAGGAGACGTGACTTCAGGGTCTTCCACTCAAAGTGATTATTCTGAAATGCTGAGTCGAGTGACTTATCTTATTAAAGCCCCTGTTGCCCACAGGTGACTGGGAAAACAAGCCCAATCCATCTTTCTCTTTCCATTAGACCTGAGATGAATTGACGCTGTTTTCACAGTTCATGGTTCAGGGAAATTTACATTCGATTCCTTTTAGAGAATTATAAAAGTAGCTATTACATAATAGAGAATCAAAGTAAGAGAAATGTTGATATAATTTAAATATTTAAAACTATAATTTAAAGACCTAAACTAAAGACTCGGGCTGGCAATATCTAACCATTGGCTCCCAGGTCAGCAAGCGGGCTGGGACAGAAGCCCTGGGAAAGCTGTAATTGAATGCTTCAGCAGAAGGACTGCTGGAGAGTCAGCATTTGATATTCACAAATGGATGACCTGTGAGCTCGGGTCTTTTCTCAAAGGTCTCTGGCTACCAGGGGTGAGGCATCTTCCATGCAGGATTTGGTACCAACAATACAATGAAACTCATCTTGTATGGGAGTTTTTACCTTCCTAGAGCAAACCTTTTTCTCCTGAGTGCAGGTGGGGAGGCTCACGGTCACAGTACTGCTACCTTCTTTGAGCACCTGGCTGGGCTGGGGGGAAGCTTTGGGGGTCAGGCTGGGCCCTGGGGTCACTCAGGGTCAGCCCCGGGGCTGCTCTCCTTGGCCACTAAAGGAAGGCTCCAGCCCAGCACTTGTCTTCTGTTCTCAGGCACATGGGAGAAGAGGGCACCTGTGGACAGGTGTGCAGGACTGCTCGGGGAGAAGACATCTGGGTGAGCCTCCCGGCCACACCACTCGCCAGGTAGGAGGCCCCAGGTGGGTCATGTGCAAATATAGAAGTTCTCTATTTGGGATCCCTGAGCCTGCCTCATGGTGTGGCTCACGGGGGAAATGAAAGCCCAAGCACAAGCCTGTGTGACAATGTAGGGCTCTGTTAGTCCCGTGGGTTGGCTTGTCATCATCTTGTCTTCTCCATCATCATTCTCACGAGTTCCATGTCTGGCAGGCTGGGAGTCAGGGAGAGCCCCTGCAGCTGGACTGAGAGTGGAGGGCAAGCCCAGGGACACTGTAGAAGAGGTTGGGACCACTGCTCGGGGTAGCTGTCACCCCCGGGCTGTGGGTTGGGGCCACCACTTGGGGTAGCTGTCACCCCCGGGCTGCGGGTGAAAGTCCAGAGAGGCCGTGTGACCTGCCCATGCCAGGGTAGAGAGGGCCCAAAGTGGGGTAATCCGGACTGAGCGGGTGGGCTCTTCCCCCCGGGAAAGGCCAAGGCCACTGGGATGACGGCTCTGCAGGGTGGTTATGGAGGGACTCGAGCACTGCTGAGATGGTCCAAGTAAGTTGCCTTCCAGGTTGGTGATTTTACAGACTTCGCATTCAGGTAACCAGTTCCAACACCAGAGAGTGAGTTGGGTCAAATATTTTGCACCATGTTTCTAGATTAGTAAATGAAGACTGAGATGCCCTGGGGGGGAGATATGTGGCTGTTAAAAATAGTCACTGAGATTCAGTTTTTAATATTGAAATGCTGCGGGGGGCTGGGCCGAGTCCCCACCCACCTGAGCTGCTCATAAATCAGGTCCCAGGCCGCCCAGTTGGCCGCTGTCAGCGAGTGCACTGGGAACACTTATCTAGATGTTTCTTATTTGATCCTCCTCTTATTGGAGCCTGGAGAGATGTGACAGGACAAAACTCCCTTTAGGGCAGCAAAGGAGAAAGACAAAATAGTTCTCAGTCCTGATTCAAGATGAATCCTCCTTTCCCTCAGTATAAAATACCGATTAGCTCCCTTTATCTCCAAGCCCGAAGTGTTATTTCAATTTAACAGTGTAAGAAAATGCACCACAATATAATAAAAGGTCCAAGGATGCAGTATTTAATGTCAGGATGACTGATGCTTCAATTAGGCAGACAGGACTATTTCTCCCCAAAATAGATTAAGATGAAATTTTTATAAGATTGGGCTGTTTGTGTTTATGGTACAGTACAGTTACGAGCTTTCATTACAATGTAAATTAAAATATGAGCTCCATTTTCAATGAGAGCCCAGCCATCTTGTTAATAATTTCACAATCATAAACATGATGTGCCACAGCCCTCGGTTCCCACACCTGAGAGAAACCACAGACAGGGGACATCACCCAGGTAACAAATCTTCCTCTGACATTTATACATCCTTTTCCAAGAGGGACAGGAATGTGCATTTTGAAGCTTTCTTTTGGCTAAAGCTGGTGGAGATATTTTTTGACATGTGACATTTCCTTTTCTACTTGGTTTATGTCTTAAGTCCTTGGACCAGAGCTACTCAGTGGGTGCCACCAAAAGGCAAAGATGCAGCCCAGGGGACAGGTTTCAGATTCCACTGCCTCTTTCCAATGCCCTTGGCAGATGTTGATAATCAACTGCAAATCCGCCCACAGCAGCTGAGACTGGGTCTCGACACAGCCTCTGCCGGGATCAAACCCAGCAGGGACGGTGGACCCTTTCCCTCCACAGCCAGGTAGCTCAAGGACTGCAGTGTTTCCTGAATGTTCTCCGGGTCCACTGAGTGATTTCTTCAATCCATTGTCATCCTGATGAATGAAACATTGTTGCCCCTGGCTTTTATGCGTTCAGCCTCTAAAGTTTTATTTCTAATTACTCCTCTGTTCTTTCTCTTAGAGTTTTACATTATTCAAACACTATGGAAACGTATCATTTTTTATAACTGGAAGAATGTACCAGGTGTGTAAAAATAGCCAGAATTTTACAGCCACATGTCTGGTTCCAGGAAAACTGTGGATTGAGACAACACGGAATTCCTCTTATTAAAAACATATGGAAATTCCAGATGAAAGGCAACACTTCAAAATACACACAGTGGCACAGGGTAAAAAAGAAGAAATGTCCAGGGGTGGGAAATGAAGACGGGATGGGAAGCACGCACCTGGAGATGCCCTCGGCAGGGAGTTGGGGAAGTGTTGGGAGCCCGCAGGTCTTGACTTTTAATGTTCATTCAGGGCCTGGCAGGAGACCTGGGGCCAACTCAGGTGGCTGGTCAGCTTTGACCACAGCCCAAAGCCAGGACTACTGGGAGGGCTGCGTGATGAGCAGAAGGGAAGGTGTGCGACTCAGCCCCCTGCCCTGGGGAGGCAGCACTGAGCTCCTCTGGGCCCAGGTGCGTGGGGTGGGGAGGCATCAGTGGAAGTGAAACTGCAGGCCTCCTGCACCGGTAAACTGAGGGTTTAAATTTATATTGCTAACATGAGTCTTCATATTTTTAAAATGCACATTCATCCACAGCCAGAATCACATATCCCATGGGAACATTTAAGCCCTGAAATCAGGAAGTTTTCCTCTAGCAGTTTGTTTTGTTTGTGTTTTTATGTTTTTTTAGAGACATTTGCTTCTACCAGGACTAGAGGGACAATTTCTCAGCTGAGATTTACTGGTTTCTTCCGCTGAAGCCTGACATAACCCTGGCTTCCCATGAGGGCAGGGCCCGGCTTCCCCAGGGGTTCTGGGGCCCAGGGCAGAGCCCGGAACACCTGGTACCTGTCCAGGGTGTTTGTTGGGTGGTGTTGAGTCATGGGATGATTCAGTCATATGGTTTCTGATATGGAGACTTTGCCTCTTCTGGGACTCTCTCCCAAGTTTCAAAAAAAACTCTCTTTCTTTGGGTTAAGGCAACTTGGGGAAAATAATTGCAGCAGAGAGCATCTTTTCATCCAGTTAGAATTTTTAAAATGTTATTAGCTGTTTTAAGGCATTTCCCCTCCATGGCTTGAGCTTTGCCTCTTCCTCCTGCGAGAGTCTGCAAAGTCCTTCCACAGAAGGTGGAACCAGTGATTTTAAACAAAGGCTTGTAATCAAGTGGATTTATCATTCCAAAGGCTTCTGGTCTAACTGTCAGGCCCACCCTGGAGAGAGGGAGAGGTGTTTTGGGGTTTCTAAAGCATTCGCTTCACATGAGATACAAAGAGATAATTAGAGCTATGCAGGAGAAGACAATAGAGGGAGGCCCGGAGTGGAGAGAAGGGAAAGAGGTACTGAGAGCCGATGGGGCGGCTTTAATGCCCAATGTCAGGATGTGGGGAGCAGGGAGTGAGGACTGCCAGCCCTCACCTGCCTTCCTGCTGCACTTGGATGCTCATGGTTTCTCTGTGCCAGCAGCGAGAGCCGGGTGGGGGATGAGCCCACGTGGAGTCTTCCCTCCCCTGCAGCCCTGGTCCTTTTCCTAGAAAGGAATTTGTCCTTCTGCATAGCACCCTCTGCCCCCCCCAATCGAGTGCCAGCCACAGCCAGCATTCCCCTTTCACCACAACCCAGCTTGTGTGCAAAGAAGAAGAGAAATCAGATGCTCAGAGATGTCAGGCAATTTAGTCTGGGTCTCACAGCAGCAAATGGCTGAGTTAGATTGGGGCCTGGACGCCAACCCTGGTTGGTGCTGTCAGGGGAGGGAGAGCGGCTTCCCTGACTTGTACATGTACCCCAAAGGGCCTGACTACCCCCTGTTAATTTCTGTCTATGTCCAGGGAACTAGTTGGCTGAGTTACAAATCTGAATGGAGGCTGGGGCATTCTGGAGAGGGGAAGTGAACAAAGACCAGCTAGCCGGGTGGAGAGAGTGCCCTGCTAAAGCAGGTGGGCTCTTGTGCTCAGGCTCCACCTGCTGGCTGGGGGGACAGCTGAAAGCACTTGTTGTCACCTTGGAAGTTGATTTCTGCTGTCCCTTCTTCCAGGTTCCATTGCTTTCAGCTCCTGATTCCAGTGGCTTCCTTTCTGAGTTTCGATAAATCCTCACTTAGGTTCTCCAGGGATTTTCTCTGAGCTTTCTGGGCTTTTCTGTATTTTATCCTCTTACAAAGGACTCCAGTAAAAAGAATAAGACCCACTTTGAATGGAGTGGGTCACATCCCAATTGAAATAACCTAACCAAAATGTCCCACCTACAATGGGTCTGCACTCACAGGAATGGATTAAAATAACACAACCTTTCCTGGGGTACATAACAGCTTCAAACCACCACACCCACTTATGGAATCTTTAATTAAAATGAAAAGGCTGCCTGCATTGACTTTGCTGGGAGTGACCCTTTTTCCCAGAAGGAACTGGGATTTTCCAAAGAGTTAAAAATAAAAGCAGAGACTTTCCAAAAAAAAGGTATTCCTTATAAAAGGAATAATATATAAATGCCCTATAAAAGCTGCAGTTTAAGCATAACTGGAAAGCTGGTTTAAGTCATAGAAATAGCCTATCAGAAAGAGACAAATAAGCTTAAATAACCAATCTATGATTATTCTCTGATAGACAAGACTCTCCTAAAACAAAGAATCTAAATATCAACTGATCATTGTAATTTCCCCTTTAGAAATCCCTTAATTTCCTTTCAGAACCGAGGTAACTTGATAACAGTTTTGGGACTCTTACTTTTAGGTTTGGTATTGTAAAGAAGGATTTTATAAAGCTTAAACAGTAGCTAACTTTTCTTAGGTAAAGAAGGATTTTATAAAGCTTAAACAGTAGCTAACTTTTCTTATGTAAAAAAGGATTTCATGACGCTTAACAGTAGCTAACTTTTCTTATGTAAAGAAGGATTTTATAAAACTTAGCAGTAGCTAACTTTTCTTGCCTAATTTAGCTATTTACATGTATTTTAGCTTCTGAATGATAGAAATATCTAGCAAAAGGATTTGTGTCATTTTATATTCACTATTATGCATTTGGTGTGAGTTAAGGATTGTAAAGGAAAGAGTTATGGGCCCCGTCAGGCTAAGAAAAACAACTCGGGACCTTCCAGGGTGGTTATCTGCCTCTCCCAACCCCCATGACTCCTTGCACCAGAAATGCTTGTTGTGAAAATGATCGTTACCTGCTTCTTTCATGAAGCAGCACCTGTGACCCATGCTCGACCCCCACCCCCCCCTCCTCCCCATTATAAAGCTTCCCCAAACCCAGGCGAGGGGCTCTCTGTTTCTGCGTGTTCAGTGAGCCCCACACATGTGTGGAAAATAAACCCCTTGCGTGTTGCATGAGAGAACGTCTCTTGGAGTCCTCCTTTGCGTGGCAAAACTCTCGAATTTCAAATTCTTACAGTATCCCTCTGTTCAAGCAGTTTCTTTTTCAATAAACCCATTGGATTGGTTATTGATCATTATTGGTGACTCCATTTCTTTGGACAATTTCTGGTGTCATAAATGGGATGTAGAGAGAAGCTTGACAGTCTCTGTGACTTGGAAGTGACCAGCCATCAGCACCCCGGATCCTTTGCATCTTCTGCTCTCTCACCACCTGAGGAGCACAGGGGGCGTGCTTCCCCAGATCCGAGCTCCTGTTCCTCTGTGTGGGACTCCTTGGGTTTATTTTTTACTTTTATTTATTTATTGTTTTTACCTTTGAAATTTATATTTCTAGTGTAAATCAGTGGGACACATAGGTTTATACAACCCCTTTCAATCTTGTTCACCTTCAATTTGGTAATATTAGTTATAGATCTGCCAGAGAACTGCCTTCGCTTCTATCTATTCTCTTACATTGGAGTGCAACCTCATGAGACAAACCTTCACCCATCTCTAGCTTCTACGTATCTCTAAGTCCCCTATACTCTGTATTATAAGCCTCCTAGACTCCAAAGGAGCAGGGAGGATTTTTGGATTGGTATTTAGAAGCTTCTAGGAGATGAAATGATTCTAAAATAGCCTCCCTAAAGCACACAGAAGAAAAAATTTAAAACATTGACACTGGTCCTTCTGCTCCCATGTCATGGACCCCTTTCACCCCCACTTTCCACCTAATTCCCCTGAGTTTGGAAGTCAGTTGCCTCAAAAATTAAACCATCTGCTAAGACTAGGGCACTGGACAAGGGCTAAACTCTGTCTCATTATAAAGGATCCCAAGAAAAATTAGACCAAATCATAGAGGAAATTATATCAACTAGTTCAGATATCCTTTATCCATATAACTTTTTTATTGCAGAATTTTTAAGTTTACAGAAAAAATCATGCAGAAAATATTGAGTTTCTATTTCTCTTCAATTATTAACACTTTGCCTTAGTATGGTATCTTTGGCACAACTGATGAAAGACTATTACTATAATTGTACTATTCACAATAATCCACAGTTTACATTAAGTTTGTTGTTTGCTCTGTATAGTTCTCTAGTTTTGTAAAACTTTATTCTAGTAATACATTTTAACCTAAAATTTTACCTTTGAACCACATTCAAATATATAATCCAGTCATATTACATTATATTTACAATATTGGACTACCATCACCACCATCTATTACCAAAATTTTCCATCATCCTCAAAAGAAGTTCTGTACCAATTAAGCATTAACTCCCACACCCTCCCCACCCCAATCCCTGATAACCTATATTCTAGTTTCTGACTCTGTGACCTTGCTTATTTTAATAATTTTATTATCACTGAGATCATACAATATTTGTCCTTTTGTGTCTGGCTTATTTCATTCAACATGATGTCTTCAAGGTCCTTTTTAATTGTCCATTGTCCAGACCTCTTATCACAACTGTGAAGCCACTAAATGACTAACATTCCTTTTACTTTCTGAGATGTCTCCAGCAAATCTCTTAGGAGAGATCTTCTCACAAAGCAGCATTGTAAATTAGATTTCACACCTGAAAAAATAAAGTTAGCTATTTCAGAATACCCAGTTCCCATATGCATGACATCAGCCCTGTTAGATTTCCCTTCTCAAACAGTGTTATCTAATGCAGACTCCCCTGTCACTGATTGGGGCACATAAAAATACTGACACTATAAACATATGAATTTACCAATCAAAGCATTTTTGAGACACACTGTGTACTGTTGGCAGTGAGTTCCAAAGTTCTCTGTATTGGCTATTCCTCTTTATAAATTAGTTTTGACTATTGAACCATTCTGATGAGAGGCGCAGAATGAAGCAGACTTTTACACAATTGAAAGAAGCTCAAGCCAGCCCCAACCTTAGGCTTATGAACACAACTTACCCTCTGGAGTTCTCACTCAGAAGCGGAGAGGTCAGCTGAGACCCCCCACGCCAGGGCAAAAACAAGCATTGGCGCTTTCATGCACCTTAGTGAGTTTTGTTTTGTCTTTTTGTGTTTTTAGTCAATTTATTTGACTGGTGGCTAAAAAACTTTAATTTATAAGCTTTTTATTGTCTTTGTATAAACGTTTATGTGTGTTTGTTTTATGTATGGTATTTTTACCTTTGGGTAGTATTGTTAAAATAACCTACAAAATTTCTTAAAGGAAATTTGTTCAAATGGGCTTTAAGATAAATAAATGCATACATAGATTAAATACTCTTGAAATTTGAGAATAAACTCCTGAAAATTTAATACCTTAAATATCTTTAAAAATTAATTCAAATGTTTTTAAAAATCCAAGCTCACATATCTAGGTAGGCCTTTAGCAAACAAATCTACATTGTTGGTTAAGTTTTCATTGTGTGATACAATAAAAGCATGCTTTTTAAACCTGGCCTTGAGTTTTCCTTAATTTATATAGGTTTACTGATTTATGTTTAATAAATCTTTAAAATGACAATAATTGTAAAGTTCATATTAACCAAATTGAGTCATTTTTTGGACCAAAATGTACTTTAACAATAACTGTGTTTTATAGGATATCAACTTAAAGATAGCTTTTAGAATCTTGTGGTAAATTAAGTATGTAAGGTATACAGAATTTAGTTTTATTAAGGAAAAAGAGAGTGGTCTTGTACTAAAGAAAAAGGACTGGTTGTTGCAATATGGAGAAAAAGAAATGTAGGGCAAGGCTTAAATAGATATGGACATTTGTAGAAGGTCTGTGGAAAAGAAAACTTTTAGTGGTAAGATTTGGTGGGTTTATTTATAAAAGTCTTAATGAGTTTTCATATGAAATGGTAGACTGATCTGACTTTCTGTCAAAATGACAAAATGTCTTTATCTTATTGGTTAGTCCTTAGTAAGAGATTATAAAATTTCTTTTCTACTCCTTCTGAGAGGTCAATGTAAAAGGCTGAAACTTTGTGCCTTGTCAAGATATTTTCTGGACCTTTAAACAACCATGTCACCTCCCACAACAACTTCTCTAATTTTTATTGATACTTTGGTTCAATAGAGGATGAAGTGTTGTTTTGCAGTGTCCCATGATCTTGTTTAACTAAATGCTCAAACCTTTGACAACTCTTACCATTTTCCTACCCTAAATCAAATCTAGATAATGTCTTCTTGATTTCACTTTAAGGCTGCACATTTAGGAGAATGTATTTAAACCTTGTCAAAAAGGACTTGATCGGGCAGGCCACGGTGGCTCAGTGGCAGAGTCCTTGCCTGCCGTGCTGGAGACCCAGGTTCGATTTCCAGTGCCTGCCCATGTGAAAAATAAAAAGACCTGGGCATGCTTTAAAAACTTTAATTACTATTAAATTACAGAAAATTCATCCTTGGATTCATACACAGTTTAAGCAAGCTTCTCTGAGTGACTAAAATTGAACCTTCATCCCTATAAATGATTGTCAGTTGAAACTGACTGAGGCTAAGTACCAGCTGGTCCCAGAAGCTGACAGCCTCAGGGGTGGACAGCTCTGCTCAAGATAAAGGACAGGAAAACAAACTGCAGACTTCAGCTTTCTCCTTTTGGTCCTGTACCTTGTACTATTATTGCCAGCATCTGAGCACTTGCTTTTCTTTTATTGCCTTGTCACCCTTTCCTAATGCCAAATGAAATATTTAGTTATGACAATGGTAATTTTATTAATTCCAAGCATTTTAAATTTAGACCACCCTTTTGTCCAGCAATACAAAAAAAAAGCCCCGCTAGTATAGCTCACCTAACTGACTATTGGCTTTGCACAAAATTGTTATCTGAGGAAAGGCCAGACATTTATATAAATCTAGCTCCCACAACTGCATTTAGAACTGATAGAGCATCAAAAAGGGATGTAATGTACAAACAACTACTGCAGCCAATACATTCACAGGCCATGCTCTCTGCTATGCTAATGAGGATTTCTTATGTCACTGCCAATTTTCCTATTGGTACAGAATTCAACAATGGAAACACCACTTAGGAGAGTTACCTCCTGACTTAGATGGTCACACCTTATTATTTCATTATGAATGTCTTAAATGGCTCCCCGCTTATAATTATACTGGACTTAAAATAGGTGGTATAATATTAACTATCATTAATTCTACCTTCACACATAGAGTTTCAATATTCAAAATTTACTTATAATTCACTCGGCCAATGGAATATGTCAGTCATCCTTTCATATAATGCCAATAAGTTTGATGTTCTCTGGTGTGATCAATACTCCAGAGGAACTTACAGAGGTAATTCAATCCATGCGATGATTGGATTTGCCTCTGGTCTTTTGTTACTTCTTACCAGAAATATTGTTTGTTCTTCTAATTTAAATAAATGCCCAATTTATTGGTTTGCTAAGACTGTCATTTGAGGTATTGCTATGTTACACATAAAATTACCTGGTGCAATGTTTATTTCTTGTGGGAACAAAATATGTAATGCATGAAAGCATTTCCCCATGATTGATTGAGAAAATGCAGAATGAGGTATTGTGCTAGTTTTAAAATATTATGTACCCGAGAAAAGTCACATGTTAATCCTGATCCAATCTTGTGAGGGAAGTAGTTTCTTTTAATCCTGATTCAATACTGTAGGTTGGGATCTTTTGATTGGATTTTCTCCAGGGAGCTGTGACCCACCCAATTGAGGGTATTAACCTTTGATTAGATGGATTTGTGACTCCACTCATTCCTCGTGGGTCTTTGATAGGTTTATTAGAATCCTTTAAAAGTGGAAACATTTTGGGGAGAGAAATGACAGAGCCTAGAGAAATGAAACGGAAAATTCAGAGCAGAGCTGACACAGATGCGGACATGTGGAGAACAGAGACATGGATATTTGGAGATACTTGGAGCCCAGCAGACATCACTATGAGATGCTAAGCAAGCTGGAACCTGGAGAGAGCCAAGGGAAGCCAAGAGATGAAAGCCAGCCCCAGAGAAGCAAAGTGAGGGACCCTCACAGGAACAGAGGCTGAAAGCAATGGAGCCCAGGAGCAAGGGACCAGCAGATGCCAGCCTCGTGACCACCCAGCTGACAGAGGGGCTCCTGACCCATTGGCCTTTCTTGAGTGAAGGTGCCTTAATTGAGACACTTTTACTTCCTTAGAACTATAAACTTGTAATTTATTCTCCTTTATGATTGCTGTCCTAGTTCTGGTATATCACATTCCGGCAGCTAGCAAACTAATACAAATATCTTGCTCCAAATGTGTCTAAATTGTACACCCTAAATGCTAGACAAATAATTAACTTAGTCTCCCTTGTACATTGAGTGTCAAGCCAGCAAAAAAGGGATGATATTCCCAATCCCTTAACATCCTGTAATATGGGCTTCATCTTTCACAAGCACCATCATGCCTTCCTTGGGGAGGTGTGCGCTGGAGTGAGCAATTATAACTATGTCTCAAGTTGTAGAACAGATCAGCTGAGATGAAACAAATAGGCTGGTATCACTGGCTGCAAAGGGACCAGCCCTAGATGATCTAGCCCTCTAGCAGAGGGTTCTTACACCCTGACACATGAACAGCGTTGCTTTTATGTTAGCAAATCTGGCTCTGAAATACACAATTTAAAGTCTTAAAAGCTTGAGTTAAAATATCCTGTGATATTGGTCAGGTTCAAACAGGTTTATTTCCTGACCTTCGTTCCTGGTTCAATGGAATTTGGGTACAATAAGACACTTTAGAGTCATACTTTTACTAATAATTACTGGAATATACTTTTTTTGGGAGGGGGTACATGGTCTGGGAATCGAACCTGGGCCTCTCACATGAAAGCCGAGCATTCTACCACCAAACCACCCATGCACCCTGGAATATAGATTTTTATTTCTTCTTGGAGCAATTGCATTTCAAGAATTTATTCAAATTCCTTGTCATTCATGAGAAAAATGATCACTCTCAAAATAGCCAGTCAAAGAGAAAATGAATTAAAACAGAACTGTCACTGGTGGTCCAAGACTGAAATTAACATGTAGAAGCCAAGAGTTTAAAGCAAGACCGACAGAATTTGTTGCAAGCTGCTGGCCTCAGGATGGCGGTGGTAAACTGTGGAGATTGTTATGTAGAGCAGTCTGGGAGGAAGAGAATGTTTACCCAAAACAGTTATGTTAAGTATGAAGAACACTGTGAGATAAGAATCTTGCTCCCTCAGGAAATGCCTGCATATCTATTGACATCCTGTGGTATATAACTAGGATCTGGTTGAGAATAAAATTGTCTGAAGTCTGTCTGAATTAAACTCAAGCTTCAGACCCCCTGAGCCCGTCTGTGTCTTTCTTTCTTTCTTCCTTTCTTTTTTCTCATCATTCCTTAATATCCTTTGAGCTCCGTTTCAATAGGAAGCAACATTAACATAAGATTAATAATGGGCTTACTGACTTGGAAAGAGGGCTGGACCTAAATCCATTCAAACAAGCTAATAACCTCATTTACAAGAGTCTTAAGTGTAACTAAAGTCACCCTTTGCACTCTGCTTCAATCAAAAAGGAGAAAAACTGGTGCAAAAATTAAAAGGGAAAAAGCAAAACTGGGTCTGCCATGACCACCTGATATGGAGACTTCTGTTTCTGCCAACCAGAGGAGAGATTAATGGTGATGATGAGTGTTTCGATAAAGTTCCCAAATAAATCATTAGAAAAATCACCAAAAAAGGGCTCTGTTGAGTAAAATGAAACAGCTGCCTGCATTGGTGTTGCTGGGAGTGACTCCTTTTCCTAGACTAGACCAGGACTTTCCAAAGAGACAAAAATAAAGTCAGGAAACTTCCAAAAAAAAAAATGGAACGTACTCTATAAAAGTTGTAAGAACAATTGGAAATAAGCTGGTTTTGGTCCAATAGAAATAACCTCTCAGAAATAGGCAAATATAATCTAATACCCAATCTACAATCAATCTCCACTTTGTAAAACCCTCCTTTATAACAAGGAACTTAAAGGTCAACCGATTATTATACTGTTCCCTTTGGAAACCCCTTAATTGCCTTTTTAAGCCAAGGCAACTTGCTAACTATTTTGAGACTCTTACTTCAGTTTGAGATTTTCCTGCTTGAGCAGTTTCTCTTTCAATAAACCCATTGGATGGATTATTAATGATTACTGGTGATCAGTTTCTTTGGACAAGTGCCCCCTATCCCAGAGCTCCACCCTCAAGGGGCTGTGGCTAGCAGAGGGGCACAGATGATGGACAGCTGTGGGGAGCAGGGAGGGAGCCGGCCCTGCAAAGGTCCAGACTGCAGCCCCACATTAGGTGAGGATGGAGGTTTTTCCAATGCTCCCTGAGTGGGTGGCCATGGGTCAGGGGTCCTCCTGAGTCTGGGGTCCTGGCTGTGGGGGCACATGAGTGGGTGGCTTTTAAGGCCATGCATGGCACACTCAGCACCATGGACAGTCCATGTTCCAGGAGGGTCTGCTGGGGAGGCGGCCTAGTCCTGATGAGGGGCAGAGCCTTGGCTGGGCTCAGGACCCAGCACCTGCTTTCTGAAGGTGCCCCACAAGGCACAGGGTGGCCTCTGGAGCAGCCCAGGCCCCGTGGGATTCACGGAGAGGTCCTGAAATGTCCCAGAATCAGAGCTTCACGGCAGCAGCTCCCGAGCTGCCACACTGCACTGCATAATCGCTGTTTGCTGTAACCGTTTATGTAAACTGCAATTTGCCCTGCAAAGATGGTTGTTGCAAAGCATCTCTGAATGTCTGCCACTGCTTTTAACTATGTTTGCCTATGAATCAAATCTAATGATATTCTATTTAATTTCCCTCTCTCAAATAGCATGATGCTCAATGTAAACCAGTTACTACAGTTTTGCTTTCTAAGAAATCTGGAAATGTAATCAAGGAGATGCCATTCACGGTGCTCATGGGATACTGTGGTGTAGTGACAGGACAAGGCCGTGGAGGAGTCAGAAACGCTTGTGTGTAAGCCTGTGCAGGCGTGGTGTGTGTGTGTGTGTGTGTGTGAGGGAGATGCATGTGTGTTTGAGTCCTGCATGATGTGTGTGTGTCTGTATGAGAGCACAACTGTCTGTTTTTTTAAAGACATATGTAAGCGTGTATATTTTGGATGTGCTGTTATCTCTGTGATGTGTGTAGATGTTTGCACATCTGTGTGAGTTGTATATATCTGTGTGTGTCTGAGTGTTACACGAATGTATCTGGGTGTGTATCTGAGTGTGTCTGTGTATATCTGCGTGTCAGACATGTGCCAGAGTTTGTATCTGAGTGTGCAACTGCTGTGTGTATCCGAGTGTGTGTCTGAGTGTTTCTGCATGTTTTAGAGTACCTGTGTGTGTTTCTGAATGTACCCGCGTGTGTACCTGTGCGTGGGAGGTGTCCATTTATTCTCTGAGCCTCGCGCAGGCCGAGCCGTGACCATGCTGGGCTTTCTGGTGTGTGCACTTACTGTCTGCTTGCACACTCATGGCTGGCTGAGCACAGGGGCTGGATCCCGTGCAGCCTGGCCAGGCAGGAGCAGCCTCGGGAGGACTAGCCAAAGGGTGGGTAACGGGTGGGCTGTTGGGAACCTTGAAATGGCAGCTCTGCTGGGGTGGGGGTTTGGCTCTGGGCTAATGGAGGAACAGGGGTGGGATCGGGGGAGGGGTGGGTGCTGCTCCCAGAGCTGAGGGAGAGAGGGCTGTGGGCTTCTGTCCAGACCCTATGAAGTCTGGCCGGTCAGGGTCTGGACACTCTGGTGGCATTTGGTGACAAGCACTCTTTTAGGGGACTGTTCCCTCACTGCTGGCCGCAGAGCCGACAGCCCACCGGCTCACTTTCTCCACATGGGCAGCGGGGTCCGGGGTTGTCTGCAGGCAGCTCGCAGGCCATTCTTACCCCAGCCCCCCATCGCCGCTCACACCTGGGGTGATGGGTCCCCTGGGCTCTCCTTTTCCTTCCAAAGCCCCAGGGCCGCCCCCATCCGCGAGGAGCCCAGGGACCACGGTGAAGGAGCTGCCATGAGTGACGGGCTGCAGTGGGGGCGTTGCGGGGCGCTGGGCCAAGCCGGGAAGGGGGTGCTGTGGGAGCGTCAGACTCCTCCCAGGCGCTGCCGACCCCAGGGGGGGGGGCACCCGAACGTTTCGTCCTGAACCTTTGCAGACCTGAATCCCTTCCTTTTGCTCACACTTCCCTGTCTGATTTGAATCGTCCCTGTCCTCTGTGCGGGCCCTGCTTGGCCTCCTCCGTTTTCACGGCATCCTGGTTAGCGGTGACACATTCAGCTCATGGGGAGTTTCCACCTGAGGCTGGGAAGCGGGGGCGGCTGCAGGGCGGCTGTGCCCAGGGCGGGGATGCGGGGGGAGTCTGGCAGCAGCGGGCCGGTGCCAGGCGGGGCCAGAACACGCAACTTGGCTTTGGGCCACGCTGCAGACATCCCTGAGCTCATCGGAAAAGGCAAGCGCCCGGTTAATTCTTCACTGATGTTTGTCTTTTAACCTTTGATTGTGGCAACATACATACAACCCCAAATTTCTCATTTTAACAGCTCTGGGGGGTGCAGCTCAGTGGTTTTAAGTATGTCCCGATGTTGTGTGCCAGTCGCCTCCATCCACTCCCCAAACTCCATCATCCCGAACAGAAACTCTGCTCCCATTAAACGCCCTCCCTGTTACCTGCCCCCACCATCAAGTCTTTCTGCCTCTATGAATTTGCGTATTTTAGACATTTCATTTAAGTGAAATCATACACATTTGTTCCTTGGGCCTGGCTTCTTCACAGGTAGCTCTGTGTGGTAATGTGATCAAAAGCTGCCTTCCTTCTCCTGACCAGGTAGCACCCTTCACGTGGGTGGACCATGTTTGCTTGGGCCACCCCTCAGCCGATGGCCCTGGCATGTCCCCTCCCCCGGGCCTGGGTGGTGCCACGCTGGGCATCAGGTGCGAGCGTCTGCGGGGGTCCCTGCTTCCACCCATGTGGGTGTTGGCAGCCAGCGGGGAGGGCAGGACTGACACTCAGGTGGATCTTCTGTGTCCTGCCTCCCAGGATGCACCAGGTGGCCCCTCTCAGGGCACAACCAGTAGCGAGGACGCAGGCTCCAGCTGCTCCCAGGGTTGCCCAGCGTGCGCCTTCTGTTGTTTCTTGCTGTGATGGATCCCACATGCATGGCGGTTTCTACAAGCCCTGAACAGCGCGGTGCCCCCATTTAGTGGCCAGGAACACACTAGATGCTCAATAAAACCTGGTCTTCATGTCTGGGGAGTCGGCAGAAAACTGCAGAAAGCCTGGGATGGGGTGGGAGCAAACGTGACCCCTCCTGGGGCCAGTGGTGGCGGACCGGGACTGACCTCCTGCCTCTGTCCAGATTCCCCCTGGTGGGAGCCCAGGAGCCCTCTACTGTGGGGGGGGGCTGCCTCCCAGGATGAGTC
Source organism: Tamandua tetradactyla (assembly GCF_023851605.1). Lineage (NCBI taxonomy): Eukaryota > Metazoa > Chordata > Mammalia > Pilosa > Myrmecophagidae > Tamandua > Tamandua tetradactyla. The sequence continues at coordinate 77,939,421 of NC_135332.1, read as the reverse complement.
TCACCTTGTAGGCAGCTGGTGGTGGTGTCCGTGGGCTGGGCATGGTCCCCGGGGTGAGCCCGCCCACCACCCACCCACGCCTTCGCTGGGCCTGTGTGGCATCTCAGAACCGTGTCTGGTTCCTTAATGCCATCTCCCCCGATGCTGGAGATGCCCAAGCTCAGCTCAGCGGGGTGGGGAGGCAAGGGGGGGGCAGCTGGAGCCCACCACAAGCCTCCCCATGGGGAGGGAGGGTAGAGATTTGCCCAAGGAGGGACAGATAACAAGGTACCCGTGAAAGGGGCAGTGGGGGTCCAGAGGCCTCGCACCCGCCCCTCCTGCCCATGTCATCCCCACAGCCCCGCAGTGGGTCAGGGTGTCCACTCAGACCATCCCTCCCTCCTCACCCCTCCCATCCTTCCTCATGCCCCACTGACCAGCTGCCCCAGAACCCCCAATCTGGGGGTCAGAGGGAGCTGCGCTATTCTCTAGGCAAACTTCACAAGACCCTTCTGAAAGCGGTGGGCACTGGCCTTTCCCTCATGCTGCTTCCAGGGAGAGGGTGAGTCCAAGGTCGGAGGAGGTGTGGGGGTCACCGCCTGGGGGCTGGGGGAGGCAGGGGGGGACAGGAGACAAGGCAAACAGCTTGGACTGGGACAGGCACACAGGCTGGGATGGAGGGAAGCTGTCCCTTCTTCTGCAGTTTCGCCTCTCCGGCTGTGCTGCCACTTCCTGCTCTGGCCAGGTCCTGCGGTGACCTATGTGCTTCAGCCCTGGGGACTGCTGGAGGAGCTGCATCCTGGCCTCGGCCCATTCGGGATGACCCAAGGAAGCAGGGCCAGTGCTGGGGTCTCGTCCCCAAGGCCAGCAGCCTGAGCCCCCGCCAATACGGCCAGCTGCCCCAAAGGAGAAAGTTCCAAGTCCAGGCATGACAAACAAAACCTCTTTCCTCAAAATGAAAGTGCTGCATTAGAGGATTTCAGTTTGTTACTAAGCATGAAAAGCTGACCTAAAGCTTTTCTTTATTACTGATGTCAAAACTCCAAGTGCCTGCTGCCTGGGCCTGTTCAACCTGGTCATTCGGGAGCAGTCATGACCAACCCAAGTGGGTATTTTGGGGAACTTGAAGCCCTGACCCCTATCCCACTCTGCTGGCCCACAAGGTGTATTGTCTTATCACTGCGTTTCCTGTTTTTCATTTGATATGATCAACTGACCTACAAGACATGGGTTGAAATTGCACAAGCCCCCATGGGAATTGAAGTTACTATTTAAATGAACAAACTTAGAATGTAAATGACCTCAAATCATCCTGGTTCTATACAAGAAGTGTTGGGGGAGGGGCTGCAATCGAGAAACTGTCCAAGGATGGCAGCGCCGAGGGGTGACATTGGAGCAGGAATGAAAGGAAGTGAGAGTGCCACAGGGTCAACTGGGGCAGCAAACAGGCAGTCCGGCCACTGTGTGGCGTGGGGTGCTCCAGGTGCATTTGGGGAAGGGTGAGGAGGCTGGTTTGGGTGGAGCAGAGGCAGCCAGGGACAAAGCTGGGGACAGAGCTAGGAAGAGCACAGGTATGGCCTGTGCTCTTCACAGCTCATCATTGTTTCCTTTTAGGTTTTCTGTACTTGGTTATTTGCCTAGGAGCCCCTTGGCATAATTTAACTCCAAAAGTACAAAAAGAGGATTCAGTTAATGGTCTCTTTTTGCTCCTGTCCCTCCACTTAGCCCCCCAGGTTTCCCTTCCTGCAGGGAACCCATGTTTCCTGCTGCTTTCGATATCACATGCACACAAGTGTGGATGTGTGGGAAGTGTGCAAGCACGTGCATGTGTGTGTGCATGTGCATGCATGTGTGTGTGCATGTGCATATGTGTGCGTGCATACAGGTGAATATGCATGCATATGTGCACATGTGTGCATGTGTATAAGCATCTATGTGGTGTGCATGCATGTGCAAGTGTGTGAACATGTGTCTGTGTACATGTGTATGTGTATGTGCACATGTGTGTGTGCATGCATGCATATGCAAGTGCATGTGTGCACGTGTCCACCAAAAACCTGGGAGTCCTTTTGGATTCCCCCCTTTCCCTTCTCCCCTCATTCCATCCATCATCTGCTCCTGCGGTCTCAGATCTTACCACCTCTCTGTATGTGCCCCGTATGTACCACATTCCCTGGTCTCCTACAGAAGCCCCCACTCACTGCTCCCCCTCCCCAGTGGCTGATTTTCTGTTTGTTTGTTTCAAGGTAAATTGGATCCACTGCTCTTCTCCTTAAAGCCCTCCAGTGATGTCCAGAGTCTTAGAAGAAGACCTAAACCCACAGGCATGATTCACAGACCCTGTGAGAACTGGTGTGGTGTGTCAGATTTGTACCCCAAGTAAGGCATACTCTTAATATTAATCCCACCCCTGCCCTGGGTTACTCATATTGAATTCATACTGAATAGGGCTTTTGCAGATGCTATTTTCAGCTAAGTTGTCACAAACTGAACCAGAATGAGTCCTACTTGGGAGGCTGCTCAAGGTCTCATGGAGAGAAAGCCATGGGAGAAGCCAGAAGCCAGAAGGCACAGAAACCCAGATGGGACCACATGAACGTGATGAGAAAGCCAAAGAATCCAGGATTGCCAGCCATCCAGAAAATGACCAACCTCAGGAGGAAGCAAGGCTTCTAGCCTCTAAAACTGTGGGCCAATGAATTTCTATTAAACCACCCCATTGTTTGTATTTATCAAAGAAGCTGGGAAACTAAGACAACTGGTCTACCTCCAGGCCTGCCGCAGTGCTCCAGTGCCCAGTCTCGGGCCTTCACCACTGCCATCTCCTCTGCCAGAAGGTTTTAGCTCATCCCGCACCTCTGGAACATCACTCTAAAATGGCATTTTGCTCTGAGGCCACCCTGACACTTCTCAACTCATTATTCTACCCTCAGGCAATCACATTACAAAATTACCTTTAATGAAAAAACTTCTTTACATTTCCCCACCTCCCCAGAATGTTCATTTTGCTAGGCCAGGGTGCTTGTCTGTTGGCAGCCGAGTCCCTACCCTCTGCCCTGAGCTTGCTGCAGCATCACGGCAGGCTCCCAGTCAATGATAAATACCCGCAGAGTGGGCGAGCAGTGCCAAAACTTGATCCCATTATAATTGTTCCCACGTACAGGACAACGAAGCCAGGAGAGCTCAGAAGCCTCTGAGACGTCCCCACATTGATCCATCAGAGCCACAGTCCTGCAGCTTCCCCTGCTCATGATGGCCACCCCTGCTTCCAGGTGTGGCCAGTCCTGCCCCCTAAGCTTTGGGCCGGTGGAGAATCATCAGTGACCCCCTTTGTGCAGAATACACCCGGGTGGAGCTCCCTGCCTGTTCACCTTCTGTGTGGCCAAGGAAGAAGTGGCCCCCTTCAGAGGCTCTGCATAGGGGCTGTCGGGGGACAGGGCCAAACATGGAGAAGCTGTGGCCCACCCCCCCCCCCCTCAGGGTGGGGCTCACTGGGCTTCACTCCGTGTATCTGTTCCCTGTGGCTGTTGCAACAAATTAACCCAGGCAGGGAGTTCTGGAAACCATAGAGATGGATGCCTGCCCAACTCCAGAGGCTGGGAGAGCAGAATGATGGGGGGCAGACCTGTAACCGTGTCTCTCATGGTGTAAGGCAATCGTCACAGGACTGGGGACCAGATGCAGACACAGTTTAGGGGCCACCGTTCAGCAACTGCACCCTGTTTTATGAGTTCCTTAAATAGATTGCAAGTGTGGATAAGGGCAAGGGTCGTGAAGCCTTAGAAGGAGGGCAGGAAGCCAGGAGTTCGGTGTCTCACTTGGGCAGGGCTGCTATGACAAATCCTGCACAAGAGGCTGGCAGAAACAACAGGAATTTATTGGTGTGTGATATTGAGGCCAGAAGTCCAAATCGAAGCATCAGCAAGGCAAAGCCTTGTTCCCAGAGTTGCCACGTTCTGGTGCTGGCTGCCTGCCTCCTTGGGGTTCCTTGGCTTGAGTCCTCACCCCATGCCCATGTCCTGCCTTTCCCTCTGGCTTCCTGCTGACATCCTGTTTCTGGCTCTTTCTTATCTCTCTCTCTCTCTCTCTCTCTCTCTCTCTCTCTCTCTCTCTCTCTCTCTCTCTGACTCTCTCTCTCTCTCTCTCTCTCTCTCTCTCTCTCTCTGACTCTCTCTCTCTCTCTCTCTCTCTCTCTCTCTCTGACTCTCTCTCTCTCTCTCTCTCTCTCTCTCTCTCTCTCTCTCTGACTCTCTCTCTGACTCTCTTGCTTTCTGTCTGAATTTCTCTGTGTATGAAGACTTCCAGCAATCCATACAGAGACCCAGCCTCACTTGGTCAGGCTGCTTCTTGACTACAAGCAACATTTCCATGAGATCCTACATGCATTGTGTTTGCACTCACAGGACAGGGATAACAGAAAGAAAATGTTTAAGCTGGAGAACATAATTCAACCTCCCATACTGGGACCGGTCAAAGCCACCCCTATCAGCAGTGTGATATTTGAATTAGATTTTCTGTCTGTTGCAGAAACTTCCAACATGAAAAAATAAGACTTTGGTATTTGTCTAGAAAATAACATTTCTCCTCTCAAAGCAGGAAGGCGGCCCCCTATCACAAGGAGGGGAGGTGGCAGATGCCTCATGGAGCCCTGGAAACCGTTCCCTTGGCCAGTGCTCAAACAGCAAAAGAAAAAAGAAGAGCTCAGGGGGCCCAGCAAGTGACTACAGGAATTCCAAAGGGGTGTCATCCTCTCTGTCCCCAGGACAGAGTCATCAACCTGCCCATTGCTGTCCCCACCCACTAGTGGCAAATGCCCCCCCCCCATTCCCCTTGAGGCACTGCTGGAGGCAGACATAGGTGGTGCCCAAATGGCTAGCAGGGCAGAGGTGGGACAGTCTGCCTGGCCCATGGGGACAGCTCCAACACAATTGATGCACTCGGCACCCCCACGATGCCCTTCCAGTAATCCTTCCTGGCCAGCTGTCCCATGTTCCCCTCTACCCTCCTTAATGTCAGGACCCCATCTCTCAAGGGTACAGACATCCCTCTTTCCCTCCTCTGGTTCTCCTTGTCCACCCACCCATGGTCTGCAATGATTTCAACCAGATAAAAGCTCCGAGTCAGCACTGGGGATCGAACTGTATCTCCCCAAAAGCTGTGCTCAAGTCCTAAACCAGCACCCAGGAAGTGACCCTCCTGGGGAACAGTGTCTCTGCAGGTGCAATTAGGTAAGACCATGTCATGGGGAGTAGGGGGGACCCTAAGATGGGAGTTGGACATGAAGGCATGAGAGGAGATGGCCACGTGAAGGCGGAGTTGGGGACGGCATCCACAGCCAAGGAACTCCACGGATGGTGGCCACCAGCTGACATCATGGGGGGAGAGGAGCGGCCCCCTGCAGCTCTCAGAGGAAACCTGGCCCTGCCCACGCCCCGATTTTGGACTTCTGGCCTCAAGAACTGTGCACATCTAAACGCCCATTGCCTGAAACACAGTGTTTGCAGCTGCTCCGGGAAATGAATACACCTGGGAATACTGACAATGGTGCTAGTAGTAAAATAGTGCTAAAGTCAACCTGTGCCCTCCAGGACTGAGAAGGAACAGATGCTTGACCATCCGAACCCATCTGCATTCTCTTTCTTCTCCAAACGGCTCCTTCAAGGAAGGCTCTGTGTGAGCTCTTGCTTCTTTTTTCTAGCTAGAAAAAGAAAAAGCATATGAGTCCTCTGGGGAGCACTTCACTGTATTAAATTTTTGTGTGTGTGTAATGTTTAAAATGCACAGAGAAGAATGAGGAAAATTGAGCGTTGATGAAGAAGCAAGGCCTGGGTTTTCTCTTCAGTTCAGCTTGGGACACTGAGTGACTTTGGCCGGCCCTTACCGAGCCTGGACCTCTTTCCTTAGTCTGTAGAGATGAAGAATGGTTTGGTAGAAAGAAGCACGAGTTTTAGAACCAGACAGAATCACATCCAAACGCTACCCAGTTGTGTGATCTTGAGAAAGTTACTTCAGTGCTTTAGATCTGTTTCACCAGCTGAAATAGATGGGTAATAATATTTTCCTTATTGAGTTATTACAGGAACTCAATGAGAAAACATGCCTGAAAAGCATTGTCTGGCACACAGGCAATCCAAACGGTAGTCTGCCCCCCTTTCCTGAGTGAAGCTGGGAATTAAATCATAGATTGAGCAGGTCAGGTCCAGCTCCACTCTGTGACAAGAGGTCCCATGCTCATTACAGTGGGAGATAAATATTTCCTTTCTCCATAAATAGGAATTCAATTTTTATAAATCTTAGTAATTTAAGTTAAAGGATTATATAGGATATGAAAATGTTGTTCAGAGATAATATATTTTTCCCCAGTTGGTTGAATGAGGCATTGAAATGTCTGGATTCTACTGCAGAAAATAAATAGGATGCAGCAGGAGTGTCTTATTTATTCAAGCTCTCCAGGCAGATGGGGCATTGCATGAAGCTTGCTCTTCCTTTCTCAAAGCTGTCTAGCCCACCTGTGTGGCCAGCCTCCAGGAAGGGCCCTCTTGTCCTGCTCTTGTTGCTCACATGGATGGACCCACATGGCCCAGAACAGAGACCTCAAGCCCTGGCTGAGCCTCCAGAGGAGCCCAGCCCTGATCAACAGCTTGACATAACTTCCTGGGAGACTCTAAGCCAGAAACACCCAGCTGAGCCTCTCCCCCTGGATTCCTGAACCTCAACATAGGTGACATAAGAAGACAATCTATGCCTGTTGTTGGCTGCTAAGTTTTTGGGTAATTTGTTACACTACAATAGCTAGCTAATACACCTCCCTCCGTGCAGAAGGGCCTTTGCCAGGATGTCATGGGTGCCTCTGGAATTTCTAGGTTGGCCTGGCCCAGTGGGGTGTGGATGTGGGGGTGGGATTCCACCATCATCTGCTCTAATGGACCGTCTGCAGTCACCAAGACTGCCACTGGTCACTGGGAACTCCCCTCTCCCCTGCCACCCTGATCCTCTCTTTCAAGGACAGTGGGGAACCAGGGAGACCCTGAGTTGGCCTCTGAGGCATGGGATCATCCTTTTCTCACCTGAGCAGCAGAAGCCCCAATCCCAGAACTGCATTGGGTGACTCTCGGTGCGAGAAGCCTAGGAGGCCCTTCCCAAATGTGTCCACGGCCCCCGTTCTTCCACTTCCACCAAGGTGGATGAGAATGGTGTCACAGCATGTTATCTAGGCACAGACACTGGGTGCAAGGCCCTGTCTGTCCTGCTAGCCGCATGGCCGGGCAGCCGTTCAACCGTCACAAGCCTCAGCTCACTTACTCTTGGAAATGGAAAACTAGCAGTCTTGTGGAATTCTGCTGAGAATTCAATGGCATCATCCACACAAAGTAGTTAGCAAAGGGCTTATTTCATTAAAATACACATAAAATAACGAGCATTCTTCTTGCTGCTCACCCCTTTTTCTCCTAATGATGCAGCCCCTGGAGCTCTGCACATTTCCCTGCTGTGCTTGAGACCAGCTCTCACATCCTGATTGCACCTCTGAGGTCATCCTATCCCATGAAATGACCGGAGCTGACCACTGCCCACCTCTTCCTGGATGCTAACTGTTCACCTCTCAGCAGGGCTTGCTCTAAATTAAGCTTTTGTTGGTCACACCAGCCAGAAAATGTTAAGCCATCTGTGAATTCCTGCAGCAGCTTTTCTGAAACCAGTTGCATTTCAGTTTTGAGGCTTGTATCCTTCGGTCTGGCTGCACCATGGGATCTTCAAATGAAGGACCTTGTGGCCATCACTCAGGGACAGGAAGGGAGCCTGGGATGTGCTGGTTGAGTCATTAAAATGCACATTTCTCTGGGAAAACAATCAGATTCTTGCTTCTGCCCCTCACTTAGTTTGGAAACTCCCAGCTAGGACTTAAATGGTCACAAATGACCAAAACCCACTGTGACCTGCTGAAGCAGTGAGCTCACCTAAGCCTACCAGCACGGGAAGCCTCAGCAACTGCTCCCCAGCCCTGTGTCTCCCGGCCTCTCCTTGATGCCTTCAGAAAGCTTTGCTCCGAAGCTGACTCTCATTGTGGCAAAGTGGCAGCCAACCCAGTGACTGCCTGGCTGTGTGCCCACACTCCATTCCAGGAGGGTCTGTCCTCTGCGGGGTCCACCCAGCCTTCCCAGAAGAGGGCCTGCAGGTCATTCTATTGAGCAGACTCACGTCATGTGTGCTATGACTGGACCCCTAAAGAGAATGGGGGTTTCCAAAGGAAAGGAGGATGTGGGTTCCCAAAGGAGAGGGCAGCAAAGACAGGCATCTGCTTGGACAGAGGGACAGCATCAGAAATGATGAACAAGAAGGACAAGGTGAGAGGATGCTTGTGGAGCCGCCATGGGGTGGGGGGCAAGGCCTCTGCTGAATCACCCCAGTGACAGCCCCCAGATCCAACACTGCTTCAGCGGCCGGCCCAGAGACCCTGCCAGCAAGGAGAGATGTCACCGCGGCTGTGCCCAGCGTGCCCCGGGGCTCCCAGGTGCCCCTGAACCTTTCACTGGGCCTCCTGGCTCTCTCCTATTTTCTCCTCTGCTTTGCTTCCCACCAGAATGAAGAACTCTCCTTCCTACCAAATAAATAAGACAGAGGTAATGGACTGTTTTCTCACCAGCAGTCAATTAAAGAGAACAGTGGAGATGGCAGGAGGGGGTAACGGCCAGTTCAGAACTGGGGGAGGGTGTGGTCAGCAGCACCTTCCCCACCCAGGACCCACTAGGGGGAAGCCAGAGGGGACTGGGGATTGTCCAGTCAGAGGCATGGGGTCCGGGGGTTCCGGGCCAGGGATTCACCCCCAGCCCTGAAAATGGGCAGGACACCTGCCCCTCATGCCCTCTCCTCCTCCCCCCGCCACACTCCTTCCCTCTCCCTTTCCCTCTCTCCTCCCCTGCCCCTTCCACTCCCCTCCCCTTGCTCCCTGTCCCCTCTCCCCTCCCCTTCCCCCTCCTCTCCCCTCCCCTTCCCCCTCCTCTCCCCTCCCCTTCCCTCTCCTATCCCCTTCCCTTTGTTTATCTGTCTGTAGGATCAATCCCAAATGGCAGCTGCCTTGACAACTGAGGCAGCAGCTTCTCTCAGTGCAGCCCATGGCACTGGGCACTGGGGGGGCCCTGGGGGCCACACACCTTGTGCGGGCAGGTCTGGATTAGGCTGGCACCTTGAGGGACGTCTTCTGAGGAACCTGGGGGCCTCTAACCTGACACCTGTAACACAGGAGTATGCTCATCTCTCTCCCTTTCCTGTGGGGTGAAAGTTCTGCAGGGTCAGCTCCCCCCTCGACAGTGCCCTCACCCCAGGGGAGTGGGGGTCTGCTGCTGACCACCCCTCTGTTCCAAGGGTCTCTCCCTCTGGCCTCCTCCCACCCCCCAACCCACTCTGGCTCAGCTGCCACTGACACGGCTTTACCGGGTCCTCAGTGTGACCTCTGGGTGGCCAAACACGGGCGACTTCACAGGCTCCGGGTGCCACGTCCTTCAGGAGTGTCCACAGAGACATTAATAGAAAGATGATGCTAACCCCGGGCCCAGAGGGGAGGGAAAATGCTAAGTGGAGACACGCCAATTGTCGGGTGCCCAAGTGGAGGCAGGAAATTAGCAATTTCTCTGTAAATCAGGATTATGCTTTGCACTGTATATGTAATTGTTGAATTTCTCTCAAAATAAGTAACCGATAAAATGAGTAACGATCACAGACAGCACCTCCACACATGGCCACTGTTGCTTTGGCAGCCACGGAGGAAAAGCCCCATTCCACTGTGTTCCGCATCCATCCAAGCTAGAGGAGGGTCAGAGTCCCAGTCAGGGTCGGTCCCAGACTGAGCATCTGCTCTGTCCCTTGGACGCTGGACACTGGCACCTCCTCAACCCATGCACAGATGCCTTGTCCCTTAGGCTGACCCCCCTGGAAAAGTCATAATTCTAGGAACTGCACTGTCCCTGTTCACATAGCAGTGCCGCTCTGGTACTCTGATTGAACCTGATGTATCCACAGTTCCCTGGGGCCCAGAAGGAAAGGCCCGCCCTGCACACTCAGGGAAGGGCGGTGATCATGGGGTCACCCCAGGCTGCCAAGAAGTTGTGGCTTTCCAGGTGAACCCCCCACTGGCAATTCTGCCCCTGCTCTTCTCCAGCTGCTGGGGCAGCAGAGGCAGCCACGGGCCCTGAGCCCAGTGAGCCCCAGACACATCTCAGCTGCACTTACTTTGGAGGAGTCCCCGCACAGGAGGCTTCCTGTCTGGAGGCTGAGAACGACAACCACGTTCCCCCAGAGCAGAGGGGAGGGGAGGGACGGCCACGGCCAGGTGGGCAGAGTTCATCTGAGTAAGGACGTGTGATCGAGACCTTGCTATGTCACCTCTGGCTTTCCAGGTGACTTTAGTACCTCCCCTGGGAGTGCAAACCTGCACTGGGGAATGCACGGCATCTTGAAACACCGTCTGGGGGTGGGTTTGTGCCACGGTTGGAAAGGCACAGAGACATGCTCTCATGCCTCACGCCGGGAGCTGGTGGGGAGACAGCCCCAGGAGGGCATCAGGGTCCAGCACAAGAGGTATGAGGATGTGTGCATGCTCTAAACCCACGTGGCAGGTGGCACGAGGGCAGGACCTGTGACAGCTGCATTGGGCACTCAGAGGAGGGGCGTCTGCTCAGCCCGGTGGGGGAAGGGAGGATGGGGGAAAAGGGTCTTAGAGGACGTGGTGTCAGAGTTGATTCTACAAGAATGACAAGGCAAGTCTGAGTGCTGGAGGGTGGAAGGGCAGGTTGGGCATCTGGGACAGGGATGACCACATGAGCCAAGGCCCACAGGTAAGAAACTGTGCGACATGCAGCGCCAAGACGAGAATTCGGTGGCGTAGAGCATCAGGTCTGAAGCAGGGCTTTGGGGGCCCTCAGGCTGGAGGGGAGGGGGTGGACAGGACCGTGGGGGACTTTGTGTACACATGGGGATGCCGTTATTGTCCAGGCAATGGAGAGCCATGGAAGACGCTATAGAGAGGACAGTGACTTGTCAAACACAGCCCCAATGAGGAGAGCTTTGAAGGGGGCAGGGCAGAGGCAGGGAGACCAGGCAGGAGGCTGTGAAATGGGGCAGGTGAGCATCAATGGGCCCTGAACAAAGCCCAAGGCAGTAGAAAGGGTGACAAGGAAAAAACATAGGGACTATAGTGCTGGCCCTGCAGAGCTGGCATCGAAAATCAGGGTGAGGAGGGCAGGGGGAGTCAAATGCATAATGATACGTATTGTAGAGTATGTGATGCATGATAAAAAACATATAATGCACAAGATATAATAGGCATTTTATGCACTAACTCCAATTGTTTTCATTCATTCATTCATTTATTCTTTGCTTGGGTTTTGAATACCCAGTCTCTACCCCATATAATTCCAGGGACCTGGGAAGCGAAACATGGCCTTAGTACCCCTGAAGCTTCCGACCTGATTGGGGTGACAGAAAAGCGGATGGAAGATCACAGACACAGCAATTACAGCCATTCACAGTGGGTGGTGTGGGGTGGGGGTTGCCTGTCCCCTGGGGTGGTGAGGGAGACAGCCTGAGAGCTGCCCTTTGAGCTGAGTCGGGGGGAAGGAAGAGATGAGGGGATAAGATTAGGAAGGTGCAGGGATGTTCCTAGTAGAAGGAACAGTGTTTGTGAATGCCTGATGGACTGGGCAGGATGAAAAAATGTTCTGGAATGGTGAGACAGATTGGCCTGCACTGGGTTAGGGCAGATGAGCTGAGGATGGCACCCTTCCAGGGAGGGGGTTGCCTCAAGTTCTGGGGGCTCCAGTGAATGTAGACCTTGGACTCGGTTACTGTCCAGGATGCCCCCAGCCTGGCCCTGAGGTCCCTTTTCACCCAGAGCTGGCTCAGAAACCATGCCCAGAACAGACAGAGCAGGGGCCACCTTCCTGAGGGAAAAGCCCTAGCCCCAGCTCTGGCACACCTGACTCGGGCAGGATGCCATTAAGAGGCTGTTTTGATTGGCTTGCTTCAGCAGGGCTCATTATTTTTACAGGGAACAATTTCTAACAATTTTCCTCATCACTCAGGGTGGTTGCTACCAGCTGAGCTACTCAAGCCATTATAAATATATTAGACACACTCAGCGTTTGCAGGTAAAAATGAGCCCCTCTGCATTTGCATTTTGGAGTATAGATGTGAGATCAGTTTTTGGAGAGGCATTAACTGCTTCCCACAATCTTTTTCCCAGTGTGGCTTGTGTTGGGGTGGGAGCTGCAGAGATGCCTGAAGGTTGGGCTGAGGGCTGAGGGGCTCCCAGGGACCTGGCTTGGATAGCTGGGCACTTGGGCTCTGAAAGCCTCCTGTACCTTGGCCAGCACATGTGAGCCCCATGATTCACTTTCCCATTCAGGGTGTCACTCAGGAACTGGGCGTCAGTGATGTGGGACTGCTGGGATGGGAGTGGGGGTTGGTGTGCTGGTTTGAAAGGATGTATGTCCCCTAGAAAAGCCATGTTTTAATCTAAATCCCATTTCATGTAGGCAGAATAATCCCTATTCAATACTGTATGTTTGAAACTGTAATGAGATCATCTCCCTGGAGATGTGATTTAATCAAGAGTGGTTGTTAAGCTGGATTAGGTAATGACACGCTTCCACCCATTTGGGTGGGTCTTGAGACATTTCTGGAGTTCTATAAAAGAGGACACATTTTGGAGAATGGAGATTCAGAGAGAGCAGAGAATGCTGCAGCTGAGAGTCCACCAGCCAGCAATCTTTGGAGATGAAGAAGGAAAACACCTCCCAGGGAGCTTCATGAAACAGGAAGCCAGGAGAGAAAGCTAGCAGATGATGCCATGTTCACCATGTGCCTTTCCAGATGAGAGAGAAGTCCTGACTGTGTTCACCATGTGCCTTCTCACTTAAGAGAGAAACCCTGAACTTCATCAGCCTTCTTGAACCAAGGTATCTTTTACTGGATACCTTAGATTGGATATTTCTATAAACTTGTTTTAATTGGGACATTTTCTCAGCCTTAGAACTGTAAACTAGCAACTTACTAAATTCCCCTTTTAAAAAGCCATTCTGCTTCTGGTGTATTGCATTCTAGCAGCTAGCAAACTAGAACCAGTTGGTGAGTCAGTCGAGGGCACTTTACCTGTCTTCAAGGTGCTAACAGACCATGCTCCACTTGATGGGGGCTCTGGGGACTTCCCAAAACATAAACTCTGAGACCCACCAGGGGGACGGACAACAGGGCCAGAGGATTCTGCCGCCCAGCAAAGAGTGGGTCCAGGCTCTGATATGAGGAAGGCGGTGCAAACCCTCATCCAGCAACAGGCAAGGGGACACTGTTGGGGTGGAGTCAGCAGCAAGGGGTGGAGTCAGCGGTGAGGGGTGGAATTGGCAGCATAGGGGCAGGGCCAATGGCTGGGGTCACAGAGCCAGTCTCAAAGTGCTGTCTCAGCACTTCTCGCTGGGTGGGTGACTTGGTGGGAGGGGAGGAGACCCTCGTGTCTCTGAGCTTCATTTTTTATCGTCTATATAATGGGCACGCTAAGGCTTATCTTGTGGGATTGCTTCATATTTACTTGTAACAGGTACACCAAAACCCTATAGATGCATTTTTTTGTATGCTGTATAGCAGGGTCACATTTATTCATTTTTTTTATGTGAGTTTCCCATCATTGCAGCACCATTTGTTGATGTTTTTGTTTGTTGATTGGTTGGTTGCCTTGCTGGTTTGTTTTTTTGGGGGAAGTACATGGGCCAGGAATCGAACCCAGGTCTCTCACATGACAGGTGACAATTCGACCACTGAACTGCCCTCAAACCACCCCCATAGATGCATTTATGGGGGCAGCAATCCATGCACAGGAGGGGTCATCACAGGTGGAGGGGCCCTCCACTGGACATAATGGATTCGAGACCCTGGAGATGGGCATGGGCTTTCTGAAGAAGGACTGTGGCCCCAGCTTGGACAGCCAGGTATGGACAGGTAGAGTACCTGCATAAGGTCTGACTGCAGAGTCTGTGCATCCTGGCCCCTCCTTGGTGATGGAAACCCACTGGTGGGCACCAGGCACTCCCCGTCTCTAACCAGCCCCCAATCCTCACTTGCTGAACTCCTGCCTAGCATAGCCCCAACAGCCTGGTCCACTCAAGTGGCTCCGCAGGTGGGCAGTTGGCACTGGGGAAGTTGAATCAGCTTCCCCCAGGTGTCATAGATGGTAACGGCATGGCAGGACTTGAACCCAGAGCCTTCTGGGCACAGACTCCCTTCTTTTCACCCCAGGACCCTCCACCACCACTTTTGCATCTGGGGGGTCTGGCAGCCCCTTCCCTGTCCCTGGCCCCCACCCTGCCTGGGGTCTCAGGCATGATTGACCCTAATTTGGGCACCTAGACCTTGCCTTCCACCCAGCCCTGCTGTGGGCAGAGGCACGTGTGGTCGTGATGCTTCTCACTGCACTGGCTCTTTTACTTGCCTGTTTCTTCAAATCCCCAGCTCATCCCACCACACTCTGCTCTGGCTCAAATGCTGTCCTCCACCTGGACCTCAGCTCTTGGCCCCAGCACCTCAGGGAAGAAGCCAGTGGGCCTGGGGGCTGACGGCTGCCCTCCATTCTGCCCAGACCTGGGCATCAGCAGGGAGGCTCGGGCCGGCCCCCAAGGTGCTGATGGGATCCCTGACCCATGTGCAGGTTGGAGGGGAGGCACCAGGCAGAGTCCTCGTCTCTGGGAGTCTCAGGCCAGTGAGGCTGAGCTTGCCCTGCCCACACCTCCCTCCACAGTCTCCGCAGGCTTCCTGCTGCTTGGAGGTGGGTGCAGGTCAATCACCCCTCACTCAGGTGCACCCCTGAACCCTGCAATAAACAAACACAATAAACCACATCACTTTTCTACCGCTGGGCCTTGCAAAGAGAGAAGACCCAAGTTTCTCAGAGTATAGATCTCAACAGGCAAACGGAATCCACTGCCATTGGAAATCAGAACAGGGGTGTCTTAGTCTCCCGGGGCTGCCGCAACTAAGCACTGCAGGCGGGGGCTCAAAACAACAGCCATGTGTTCTCCCCCAGCTCTGGAGGCCAAAGTCTGAAATCAAGGTGTCAGCTGGGCTGTGCCCCCTGGACCCTGTAGGGCAGGACCTTTGCTTGCCTCTTCCCAGTGTCTGCTGTTTGCTCACCATCTCAATGTTCCTTGACTTGTGGACACATCGTACAGTTTCTGCCTCTGTCTTCACATGGCTGTCTGTCCTCTGTGGGTGTCTGTGCATCTGTGTGCAAATCTCTCTTCTTCTAAGGACTTAGGACCCACCTACTCCAGCCTCACCCCATGGTTACTCGACCACATCTGCAAAGATGCTCTTTCCAAGTGAGGTCTCATTGATGGGAACTGGGAGCTGGGATTTCTTTTGGGATATAGTTCAATGCACTACAGGTCATTACCCACGGAGATTGGGAAATAACTGCAGAGGGGCAGCAGAGAACTTTCTAGAATGATGGAAACATTCTGAATCGTATTGGGTGATGGTCACATCGTGTGTCAAAAGTCACTGAATTGTTGTGGGTTGTCACCTTGGATTAGAGCGAGATGTGACTACTCATTCCTGGTGGGTCTTGATTAGTGTTCTGGTTTGCTAGCTGCCGGAATGCAACACACCAGAGACGGATTGGCTTTTAATAAAAGGGGATTTATTTTGTTGGTTCTTCAGAGGAAAGGCAGCTAACTTTCCACTGAGGCTCTTTTCTTATGTGGAAGGCACAGGATGGTCTCTGCTGGTCTTCTCTCCAGGCCCCTGGGTTCCAACAACTTTCCCCGGGGTGACTTCTCCAAAGGCCTGGGCTGAGCTGCAAGTGCTGAGATGAGGAATGCTGAGCTTCTTAGCAGTGCTACCTTGCAATCGCTCATTTAAGCACCAGCCAATTAAGTCAAACGTCACTCATTACAGCAGACATGCCTCCTAGCCGACTGCAGATGTAATTAGCAACAGATGAGATTCACCTACCATTGGCTCATGTCCACAGCAACAGAACTAGGTGCTTTCACCTGGCCAAGTTGACAACTGAATCTAACTACCACAATTAGTTTACTGGAATCCTTTAAAAGAGGAAATATTTGTAACAAAGGAGAGAGCCATGAGAACTACGAGAGCCCACGCGGCCAGAGACCTTTGGAGATGAAGAAGGAAAATGCCCCTGGGGAGCTTCATGAAGCAAGAAGCCTGGACAAGAAGCTAGCAGATGGCACCATGTTCACCATGTGCTTTTCCAGTTGAGATAGAAACCCTGAACATCATCAGCCTTTAGTGTTTAAAGGTAAACTCTCATTGGTGCCTTAATTTGGACATTTTTATAGACTTGCTTTAATTGGGACATTTTCATGGCCTTAGAACTGTAAACTTGCAACATCATAAATTCCCCCTTTTAAAAACCAAAAAAAGAAGTCATTGAATTGCACACGTAGCACCTTTGCAATTATCTGTCATAAATTATTCCTCAATTGAAAAAAAAAGAACAGAAAAATGATGCCTCAGACCCCTGTGTTAGAATGAAAGCCCCAATCCAAAAGAGTCTGAGGTTTGGAAGCGTCTGTGTGGGAAACCTGTCTGTGCGTAGGGGTCACTGTTCAACCTGTCATTCAAACTGGGACACATTTTTTTAGTGAAAGGGGTCACTGGAGATAATCAAAGTTATATATATATATTTAAATATGTTTTGGCTGACATGTTGACTTCATTATTTTGGCAGATTTGTAGGTGTTTTTCTGAAGAATGATTTTTTTTTCAATTCGGTCATAACAGTTTTAAATTTTTTCATAAAATTGCCTGTGCTCTTCTTCAAAGTTGTGTTTTATGTTGTTAATAAATTTGAAATTGTTGACACCTTAAATCGATTTCTCTCTGTTCAACCAGAACATTTTTAATTGAGACAATTTTCTCTCTACAGGAGTAGAGTTACCTGGTAAGCTTAGGGCATTTTGCTCTATGGAGAAAATGTTAATTTGTTTTGTTTTTCCCACATTGAAATGTGTAACTATTTCACCCAAATGTATTTACAGATGATGTCGGCATCTCACTTGCATTCAGAGAATCTTCCTTTGACAGATACTTTTATAAAACTTATCAAGTTAGTTGTTTTTATTTTGAAATTGTGTCTATATACGAGTCTTTCTAATGTATTCCCCAAATTTAGATGCCACAAACTAACAGATCTTTTAATTTTGTTCCATTCCATACAAATTTGCTTAATTAAAGTTAGGAGCTCCATTTAAAGATGCTTTCCACAAGTTGAGATATTCCAAAGCAGAGTTATGTCATTTCAAAATTAAATCTTATATGCTGTTGGAACTCTCATTATTTAATTTGTTCTGGCTCTCCCTTGCTTTTACAGGGGTAAATTTAATGTCTTCCAGTTTATAAACTTTGTTTTTAATAAGTGTAATTTTCTAACTGCTTCAAAAGCTAAAGATTTTGGTTGTGCTGTTCATTGAATTATTTGATTAGAGATTTCCAACCAATTTAAACAAAATGTAACCAATTTAGATGATTTGTTTAGAAAAAGACTCTATACTATTGAGGGACCTGCAGGTTGCTTTCCAAAGTAGCTCATCAGATGCTGAGATGTTCCTAAAGCCCTGTTCATTCACTGTGGGCAGCAGCCCTTGTAATGCCTCACTAAAGTGCTTTTCTCCAACGTATCTTTGTCACAGAATGGTGTAATTCAGTCGCTTTTAATCACATTTAAGTATTTGCAAATTTTGACAATTACAACTTGTTTCACGGTGGACGCGATTATGAATTGCAGACGTCCTACAACCAATTACAAAATTATGTCCACTCTATGGGTTTCTTAGTAAACCATGACATACCACGACCCTTTGGTCAAACTTGTGGACATATCACCATAATGAAACAAATGGGTGGGGGTGGGGCGCTTCTCAGGAACAATGCATTTGGTCCCAGGTTGGACCCAGACCGGGGAGGAAGCAGGCGGAGGCGGAGAAAGGCAACGTGCGGTTCTCGAGTTCTTCCACTGGGAAGCACTGCACGCCCGCTGTGGGGAGAAACGGACCACTAGCTGCGAGTGCCCCTACCCGCAGCCGGTAACAAGCCGGGGGGGAGCGTCCCAAGGGGGAATCAGATACGCGTCGGGCCGAGGAATGTGCGCCCCCGCGGGCCGCCCTGCCTGGGCCTTGCGTCCCCACGGTGGCGGCGCGCCGGCCGGCATGGAGCCCCGCGCGGCCGCGCTCTAACTCCTCTCTGCGCCGGGCGGCGGGCGGAGAGCCGAGACCCGCGGGATGGAAGCAGCGGGCGGGCGCCGCGCCGATGGCCGGGGTGAGCAAGATCTGTAGCGCCGCTCCCTGAAACGTGACCATGTGGATTCAACAGCTTTTAGGACTCAGGTGAGCGACCCGGCGCGGCCCGGGCCGGGGTGCGTTTGTGCGTGGGTAGGGTTGGACTCAGCGTTGGGGCTTCAGTGCTGCAAATAAAGGGACCCCTGCTGCTCCGAGCGAGCGACCGGCGGCCAGGGAAGGACCGGCCTGGGGTTCCGCGCCCGGCGGCCTCGCAGGGAGCGGCCGCCTCTCCCGGGTTCCGCGCTTCCGGGACCCGACAGGGGCACCCGCCCCAGCTCCCCGGCAGCGCAGTGCCCTGGCCCCCGGCGCGCCTCCTGCTCCGGGCCCCGAGCAAAGTGCGGGCCGCTGGGCGCCGCGGGTCGGAGACTCGCGGCAGGGGCCCCGGCCGCGTGGGGAAGCCAGGGCTCCGGCTCCCGGCGAAAGCCTTGTGGGCGGGAGTTGGGGAAAAACAAAATCAAACAGCCACTCCGCCGCCCCTTTCCCTTTCTCGGGTCTGAGCGCGGTGCCTCCCAGCTGCCCACCCAGCAGTTCGCCGGTGACCTCCGGGTGGGTCCGACGGGCGCGCACAGCTGGCGGGAAGCTGGGGCGGAGAGACGCTTGGGCTCTGGGGAGCGAGGGCGGCACCCTACCCCCACTCCCAAACATAGCTCCAAGCCCGCAGGCCCGCCCCGGAGCTTGTCTGTGCTGGGAATCCAGGGCCCGCTAGAGAATCGCGGGATTCGATCCCGGGAACCCGCGGTGGGGACGCACAGCAAGAGCCTTCTCTGCAAACTTTGCCCCGCCATGGCGCTCGGGCTTCTCCAGCCCCTGCCTCTCGGTACCTAGAGCCCGGGACACACTTGTCCCCCTTTCCAAGGCAGGCTGCCTCAGAGCCATCTTCCTCCTGCCCGGGTGGGGGTGGGGGTGGGGGTGGGGGCGCTTCTCAGGGCCGATGCATTTGGTCCCGGGTTGGACCCAGACTGGGGAGGAAGCAGGCAGAGGCGGAGAAAGGCAACGTGCGGTTCTCGAGTTCTTCCACTGGGAAGCACTGCACGCCCGCTGTGGGGAGAAACGGGACCGCTAGATGCGGATGCCCCCACCCACAGCCGGTAACAAGCCGGGGGGAGCAGCCCAAGAGAGAATCATATGCGCGTCCCGATTTCGAGAAATCTGAAGGGACAAGGCGCCTCAAGGG
This sequence comes from Tamandua tetradactyla, assembly GCF_023851605.1. NCBI lineage: Eukaryota > Metazoa > Chordata > Mammalia > Pilosa > Myrmecophagidae > Tamandua > Tamandua tetradactyla. The sequence continues at coordinate 77,919,927 of NC_135332.1, read as the reverse complement.
TTTTTTACCTGCTCTTGGGTTGGGAGAGGATCCTGCTCTCCAGGAGTAAATACCGTTTAAAACGTCTAGTGAAAATCGCCGAATGCTGTGATTTGCCTTTTTGGGGGAAAGCCACACGTCTCCTAGTAGCGGATCTTGCTCCTCTAAGAGGTTAATAAGGGATCGGCTGGTGTTAGGTATTGGCTGGGCAGGAAAGGATACCCCGTGCTCCTGCTAGGTAGGGTCTGGGTTTTAGGCTGATCTGGGGCGCTGACAAAATGAAGGGAGGGAGGCTTTGCTGGCGTCACGGATGCCAGGTGCGCTGCCCGCCCCTTCTGTTCTGCCCTCCTTTCTCCTTCCGCTGCCGGTCCCAGGTCCCAGCAGGACCAAACAGGCTCCCCACCCTGGGCGGCTCTGGCTGGACACTCCCCCTCCAGCTTCTGGACACTTTCCAAGCTGTCCTGGGACCCCCCATCTCTGCTGACAAGTTATTGGGGTGGACAATTTTTATTGCTAAGTTGCTAGATGGGAAGACTATTACAATTCAATAAGGAGAGAGGAGAGTAAATGGCATGGAAAGAAACCTCTTTGTTAGTTGGAAGTTCACTAAACAGTTCTTCTGAAGCATCCCCAAGGGAGGTTTACTTGGGATTTTGCTTTAGAAAATAGTTCTTTTGATGATTTTGAAGTTTGACCTTTTATTTTCCCCCTTACTGTTAAGCATAGGAGACTTACTGTGGTGCAAGGATGAGCTTTTCCTGGGCTCCTGGCAGAGCTCCTGCCTGGCGGTGAGGTCTCGGGGCAGGGGCAGGGGTCAGGGTTGTGAGGGCCTGTGTGCTTTTGTGTCCGGCCAGGACAGGAGGGCCAAGAGCTACGTGGTGGAAATGTGTTTCCCCCGAAGACAGAGTGGTTACTTGTCCCTCACCTTCCCTTAGAGGCACATCATGGCCACCAAGTGAGGCCAGGCAGCCTGAAGCCAAGTGGGTGACCCTGAACCTGGAGCTGATCACCATGCCAAATGAGGCAGAGGCTGGGTTTTTTACCTGGGGGGCCTCTCAGCTCCAGCTTTGCAGACGGTCTGTGCTTTGCTCTGCCTGTGGATGGAGCTTTTTCTTTTTATGAAGGAGAGACAGGTGGAGGCTGGCTGAGGCTTACAAGAGCTTTTCTGTGCCTTTTGTGTGGTCGCTGTATCATAGCTTGGAAGAGACTTTCCGTCAGTGCAGATAAGGCTAACTCTTTAGGGACACCCAGCAGCTTGACAAGTTGCATTTGAGCTCACACATAAAGGGACATCCCAGAGTGGCTTGGGAGGGGGGCTTGCTCAGCCCGTGGCCGGCTGGCTGGGGTGTTGCTGCCTGGGTGTGAGTGGCCTCCCCAGCTGCAGGAGTGTGACCCTAGCACTCTGTCCCCTGGAGTGGCTCCGTTCTCATGTCCCTTCTCTTGGGAAGCGCTGGGTGAGAATGATCTCAAATAAAAACATGACACTCTATTTGTGGGGCACTTTGAGTTCCCCAGGCCCTCATGCAGGCTGCATTGTGATTGGGCCACCCTGTGGGGATTCATGGTTTGGTGCTCACCACCTGCCAAGTCCCCAGCACCTGGAACCTTAATGGGGGGGTTTAGTGGATGGAGTGGACACTTCATGCAAACTCTCTGTCCCCGTGAATTTTGCCATGGCTGCTCAATTGATTATGCTGGAATCTGGGCAGGGACAGGGGCTGGGGCACTCCTCAGAAACCGTGGACCTTGCATCAGTTGTAGTTTTAGGAGGCAGCTCAGATCTTCTGGCAGCATCAGTGCCTCTCCCTCCCCTTGTGGTCACCCCCAACCAGGAATTCACTCCAGTCTCACCTGCCTTTTATTTGTTTTAATCATCTGCTTGCCTTTTCCTGGCATATGCAAGAGAGCTCTAAGAGGGGAGAAGGGCAAGGCAGCTTGGTGTCCTCAGCTCATGACCAGCTGAGGCAGCTCCCTGCCTCCCTGAGATGTCTGTCTCCGGATCCCTCAATAAGGAAGAGCTTGCTCCCCACTCAGCGTCCTCCTCAGAGCTGGGGCAGCCAGAAGGCTGTGGGTGTGGCTGGGATCTGGCCCCGTCCTCACAGGCCGGTCTGACCCCGACGCACACGAGGGTCCAGCAAGTGCTGGCTCGCTTTGCCCTCTGCTACCTGAGATCCCTGAGATCCCTGAGCCCGTGCCGGGTGGAGAGCCGGGTGCCCCTGTTGGCTGCAGCTATGACCCTAAGAAATGTTAAAATAAAACGAGAGAGAGAGAATGAGATCAGGGGATCCGGAGACATCAGTCTTCAGACAAGTTTATTTTCATCCAAGTACAAACTTATATACTAGCAAGAAAGGTTGATAAAGGTTGTTTGCATATAAAAGCTAAACAGTGCAAAAACAAGTTCCAGGAAGTAAGTACTTCTAAGGCTAGGATGTTAATTTCCCTTAAGCACATCTCTTTCACACCTCATTGTGCTTTATCTGCATATCTCAGCTTCTATTGAAGTTCCAGATCCTGAAAGCTCAAGTCTGCCTTTCCTCATAGACTTGTAGTTTGCAAGCTTTAGGTTAAACAACCCTTTAACTCCTACACTCCCGGATCACGGTAAAGTGGGGGGCTCATCCTGCTGCCAGGCCCTCCCGGACCCTGGGGCCTGCTCTGGGGTTACATAAGAGTCATCGCCTTTAAATACGTAGCTGCCAAGTTTCCTTCAAAGTGTTATAAGTCTGTAGAGGCCAAACTGAAGTAAAGATTAGCTTAGAAAGCTGAATATATCCTTGATCTAGATTTTCATGTTTGAAGTCTGGCATGAGGGTTTCTTCCTCCGAAGCCAGTCAGACCCGAGGGGCCGGCGGGGCCAGGGGCTTTCTCCTGCCCAAGCACAGGGGCCTCTCCCCCGCTCTTCCCTCCCCAATACCCGTTGCAGGAATTCCAGGGAGCCAGGAGGCCTTGGAGCAAGGAGTGGCAGTTACATAACTCAGTTAACTCTCGGCTTCTTGGACTTGAAGAGAAAGTCAAAGCCTGGAGTGTGTCCGGGTTGGAGCTGCGGAGCCTGGGGGGTGCACCTGACCCCACCCCCATCTCCGGGCTGTCCCCATGCCGGGCATGGCATCATCCCTGGCTGCCCAGAAGAGGGTTGCTGGACCCCTCCAGCCCTCCTCTTCGGAGGCAGCACTCTGTGCCCCAGCAGTCAGCTCCCCAGTGCCAGCTCCCCAAAGACATTTCCAGGCTGGGACCTCGGTGAGGGCTCCCTCTCCATGTAGGGGAGTGGCAGCAGCAGCCCCACTGGTTCTATCAGATGTGGGCCTGGCCTGCAGGACAGAAGCTGGGGTCAAACTTTGCCAGGGTTCCTGTCTCTCTCTTTGGAGGGGTCCGGGGTGCAGAGGGGCCAGAAGCCACCAACTGACTGCAGGATCATCATGGCTAATAAATATCTCCCAAGCAGCCAAAAGACCGCTGGCTCTGCTCTGGGTTTCACACAGCCCATTGGAAGTCACGTGTTTACCATGTTGCCTGGGGGTGAGCATCACTACTTGCTGGTCCCAGGAGGTGGGGGCGGGGAGCGACCCCACCCCCAGTAAAACCCATGGGTTGCAGAGATGCCAGTTAGTTTGTGCTGGATTTGTCATGATAGTCGCAGCCTGCTCCCCTGCTCCCTGTCACTAATGGGACTTGTTCTGCTTGCTGGACCTTCTGCATCCATTACACGTTCTCCAGGGTGGCTGGCCATGGAGGGCTGGCATTGGCCTGGGCCGTCGTCTCCTGGACGGTGCTGCTGCTAGGAATGTCAGCGCTCTAAGCCCAGCTGCTGGAAAGGGGAGCAGAACTGGCAGTGCCAGGAGCTTGCCCTTTCAGTGAAGACTAAAGGGGGCAGGTCTGCCAAGGAAAGGCTAGGAGTGTGTGTGTGTCCTGTTTTACTCTGGCCCGTGGATTCCTAACTCTTCATTGCATCTTGAGAAGAGCATTTGACACATAGTAGGTACTCAGGTGGAGTCCATGGGGTGGATAACTTGTGTTCCCATGGCACAGTGCCCTTTCTTTATCTGCATTCTGCCCTTGTGCCCTGAATCCCAGAAAGGGTGTAGAGTCAGGGCCAACCTTAGGCACTGGCCCCAAAATATATGCCAGTTCTTCACCCTGGCTTACTTATGCTTAGCATTCCACCATTAGAGATTCGTTCCTTTAGAGTTATCATGATTAGAATGCAGACCTGCTCAAGAAAGTGATCCATCAAATTCCTTCAGTCATTACCAGTTCAGCATTAATGACAATGTCAGATTGTTAAGGGTGTGGTAGGAGGGGAGGGGAGGGTGTGGATAGGAAGAGAACATGATGGCAAGTGGCACAAATCCAGCAGGGGACAGGGGCTGGGGTAGGAGAGCATCACCACTGGAGGAGGGGGCACCTAGGGCAAACTTACCAACTGCCATGGGCTGAGGACGTCCTTGTCCTTGGTGTTTTTGGAGCGTGGGGCTATTTACACACCTGCTAGGGAAAGGGTGACCAGGAGGGACCAGTTCATTTAAAAGAGAAGGTTCCAGTCAGTCTGTAAGCCCACAGGGGGTGGGCTGGGGGCTGTCGGCGAGAGTCTGTCTCATGCCTTATGACGAGTGCTCTTCTCTAGATACTTTCGATTATTATTATTATTATTATTATTATCATTAAAACGATTATTTCATTCACTTAGGGATGGTCTGCAAGCTGCGGAAGCAGACCCAGAAACAAGTAAATTTCTGCCCTCTTGGACCCTGTAGTCCAGCAGTGGTGGGGGAATGTGTGTGGGATAAAAACATACTTATTACAGTAGAGGCCAGTGCCGGCCTGTAGCAATACAGTATGAGCCCCATTCACATTTTAAAATTTCCCAGTAGCCACATCAGAAAAATAAAAAGGATGTGATGTTAATTTTAATAATATATTTCATTTCATGCAATAAAAACCAAATATGATTATTTTGATATGTAATCAATATAAAACAGCATGAATGAGCTACCTTACAGTTCTGTCCCATAATAAGTCTCTGCCATCAGGTGCTCAGTGTGTGCCCCAAGCGCTTCTCTGTTTGGTTTATGCACATGTCAGGTGACCAGTGTCACCTTCCAGGTCTGGCCAGGGTCCATGTTCTTTGTCCTCTACCCCGCTACCTGTTGCTGAGGTGCAGAGATGCCAGGCCATGTGGGCCCCAGAGATGCTTGGCCACAGGGAGCCCAGGAGTGCCAGGCCATGTAGGGCCTTATGGGTGGGGGAGAGATTGTGAGTCACCAAGGTCTGAAAAGGGGTTTGGGGTTGGGGGTTGCTGGGTCTCAGAGCACATACCATCAGGGGTTCCAACCCCAGGTCAAGACAGCATTTTTTAAAAATGAAATGCCTGTTGCAGAAGGAAACCTGCTGCTGTTCCCAGGAATGAGAGTCTGGATAAGAAAATGTGCCACAGTCAGAAACGGGCAGATGATGAATTGCTGTAGAGGGACCTTCTGTCCCGAGTGGGTGGGTGTGCTTCTCAGCTCTCCATGTGAGCAGGATGGGCTCTGGCTGTGGCACTTATGGGGTGCAGGTTCCTAAAAGAAAAGGAGCTTGATCTGGAAATAAGATAAGTGTATGAGAAATCCAGCCAGGTTCCTAAACTTAGTGCCATCTGCCAAGTTGTCCCAGTCAGTCCTTTGTGGTCACTGGACCTTAAGGTTTCAGATAAAGGGTTTGTATTGCTGGACAATTCTGCAGTTTGAGAACTCTGTCTAAATTAGTGGTAAACTTTTTGAGCTCTGAGCTGACTTCAGTTTTGAATTCATTCTGATCTCACTTCAGTTTTGAGTTCATTGACTTAGTTAAGTAGGGCACAGATTTATTCTAAGATGCCTACATTCAAACGTACTGAATCTTGGGGCAACTGAATAGCAGGTCCAGTGCCCTCTTTTGGCCACATTGGATGCAGCAGCCCAGCTCTATTAGCCATTGTGAAAAAGAAGGGCACACAGCAGGTGGCTGAAAACCACTGGAATCCCAGGAGGTGGCAAGGAGTACAGAGCTGATCGACAGGCTCCAGCACACCCAGGCCTGTGTAAGGCATTATTGTGTTGTTGTATAGAAAGCCTGGTCCTGAAACAAGCATGTTTAAGGTAGAGGAAGGGGTCATCCCAATGAGCAAAGTCTGGCATCAGAAAAGTGCTGTTAAAAATTCCTAATTCATTTTGTGAAGCTAATATTACCCTGACATCAAAACCTGACAAAGACAGAACAAAAACCAACTCCCTTTGTGAAAATAGATGCAAGCATTTCTTAACCAAACATCAGCAAAAAGCATCCAGCACATAGAGCATGGACTATACACCATGAACAGATGTGAATCTACAATAATCTTAAACAGTTTCATAAAAGGCAGCTGACGTTCTCTGCTCATCTGCCAAAAATCAGCACCAGACTGATCTTTATTCCTAGTGTTTGTTCTGGGTGAGTTTAGTCTCTTCAAAGAACTTGTACTTGGATTTAATGGCAGCCAGTTATTATGTGGAAATAGGGAAAAGGGTAAAAGAATTACATTTCAAAATCTGCTATGTGGTGTTTCTTCCCCACTTTAGAAGCAAATCAGCAGCCTGTGAGCATGCAGTGCAGCTAATATTCCAAGACCCATCTTCAGTGACAGTAGTAAATGGCCAGGCACTTAATTACTGGATAAGAAGAGCTGTCCAGAATCGTACATGAATCAGGTCAGCTCAGAAAATGGAGCAGGCTTTTGGGGGACAGTCCCACTTGAAGCACATTGGATGGCTGCAGCACCACATGCCGAGGATTTTAAGTCAGATGCTCAAACAGTGGTTTCTTGTTTCTATCAGTAAGATCATATCAGTTACAGGGCTGAGGCTTTTGTGAGGGTAGGATGTGAGGTTGTTGCTTTGCGGCTATGGCTTCATTTTGGACTTTGTGCTAAGAACTGGGCATGGGGGATGTGGTGAAGAGGGGGTGCTCTATAAATGTTTGTTTAATGAAGTTGGGCAATACAATGAAAGCCAGGGCCTCTGTCTTGAATTTGGCTGCAAACTTCCAAATACCCCTAGAGTTTGACCTATTACAGAGACGCTGGAATTTGTTCCAAATGCTGGCCATTCTGTCACCAGCCTCTGTGCTAAGTAACCCAACTGATGGCCTTGCAAGGCTGGGATGATCCCTCTCATTTTGCACCAGAAAAAACGGAAGCTCAGAGAAGTTAAGTAATTTGCCCCAGGTCACACAGCCAGCCATGAGCTGGGATTCGAATCCATGTTTCACGGATTCCAAGTTTGTATCCTCTTCAGGGCCCCCTAGGGCTTCCAGGTTTTACATAAAATCTACTTCTCACTCCCTTTATTAATTTACACTTTGGTTTTTGCAGAAAAACAAAACCAAAAGATAAAAAATTATAGTAGGACAGCCGAATGCCTGTGCCTGTGTGGTCAGCACCAGTATATTGAGCTTTGGCCTTCAGCTGATTGGAATCACACCCTTTGGGAACCCGCAACCTTAAGTAAAAGGCTGATGGCCAAAATGGGAAGTTATTTTACAAGAATCAATGAAATGTCATAAGGGGATGAAAACATACTTGTGACACAGATACTGTCATCCAATCTGTTTAATAATTAAAAAGTATGTCACCAAGTCCGCGGAGGGCCCTCTGGGAGCACCCATGAAATTAAACTGTGTAAATTAGTGAATGGTTACTTCAAAAAAAAAAAAGTTGGGCTAAGTTTCTAGCCCAACTTAGAAATCTGGGTAGAAAGGCAACACGCCATATATGTGTGTGTGTGTGTCTGTGTATGTGTGTATTGAAGCATAATTTATATACCATAACACTCACCTGTTTGAAGTGTACGGTTCAACAGTTCATAGCAAATTTACCGAACTGTGCAGCCATCACCATCATCCAGTTTCAGCACAGCTTTGCCAGCCCTGGAGGGGCTCGTGCCCTTAGCAGTCAATTCTGCTCCTGCTCCAGGTCAGACAGCCACCAGCTGGGTTCCGTCTCTGCAGATGTGCCTCTTCTGGACATCTCAGGTAAGTGGAGTCATCCAGTGGGTGGACTTTTTCCTCCAGCCCGTCCCCCTGCACACTTTTGTGAGTGTCCTATCACACGCCCGTCCCTCCTCCTTGTCTTGCTGGATGCCTGGGCATGCCCCGGGGGGGTGGACACTGGCTTCCCGTCCTTTTGGCCAGTGCTGTGTGGACATTGGCATGTGTGTCTTCATGTGGACAGGGCTGTTCCTTCTCCTGCCATAGTGGTCCCCTCTGGTTTGCATTTGTTCCCTCCCTTAACTCAGAAGAGATGAGCTGACATGTGATGCACTGTTTATTCATTCATTTTTTATTCCATTAACACGTAATGGGTGTCAGCTCTGTCCCACCTCGGTGCTGGTCTTGGAGAGATAAAGGTGATGACAGAGACCTGGTGAAGGGGGACATTTGGACTCATGGGGGACCCCTGCCAACCTGGGGGAGGACTGCGGGTGGGGGCACCTGGGTTGGGGAGCTGAGGGTGGGTGCTCCTTCTCCTCTGGTGTTTGTGGCGGGTCTCCAGTGAGACAGTGATGTCAGCCTGGGGAGGACACCCTGGTGGGGCATCTTCCTGCAAAGGACTCTGCATCCTTCTAGTTAGAGTGCCAGGCCCTGAGCTTGGGCAGTGCAAGTGGAAAGCATCCTGGGAGCAGGTTTTTCTGGGTTACATATGCTGCAGGCAGACCCCTGCACCAGGTTGCATGCATCCCCCAATGGAGACTGTGCCAGGACAGCTGGTCATTCCATAAAAGGGGAAAAATGAAGCAAACATTCACCATCCTGCCAAAGATGGCAAATCCACAGCTCCCTCATGTGCCTGCACTTCAGACTACAGGGCGTGAGCCTGGGGGCTCCTGCCTTCTTCCAGAGTGGGACCCACATGGGGGGACAAGGGCCATGGTCTGGGAGGCCTTAGAGAGCCTCAGCTCTCAGATGCCAGCTGATCAGCTGGTGCCAAGGGCAGGGCCCCCCAGGCCCAGGGTTGGGGAGACATCTCCACTATGGTGGCCCCACTGATTGTTTGGTTGTTGCTTCCTTGAGTTCTGTGTTGAGAAGGATTCTGAGTCCCCCTTCGGCCTTGGAAAGGAAAAGGTGTTCATGGAGAATTTGTCCTGTGTGGCCTGGGCATGAGATAGGAGAGTGGTGACCCGAGGGCCACGCAGCCCCCTTGTCCCCTAGGAGGACAGTCTGCGGGGTGGTTAGTCCTAGGTTGAAGGTCTTCACCAAGGCGTGTGTGTGTGAGTGTGAGTTGATTAGTGAATGACTGAATAGTGCTTACGAGCCACCAGGCAGGCTTCTGAGTGTTTGGCCTGTCTTGCCTCCTTAGAGCATCGCTGTGACGTGTGACGTAACTATCTCCTCTTCCCAGAGGCTCAGTAACTTGTTCAAGGTCACAGGGCAGGGCTGGGGTTCCACCCAGTCCTCTGGGCCCCGGAGTCCATCTGTCTGTCTGGGTCTGGAGGATGACACATGGGGTAGACAGTATCTAAGGGCTGGGACACCATCACAGGAAGCTGGGGGAGGGGGCATTATGCCAGTCTCGGAGGCCGATTCCTTCTTCCCCGGTCTGTGCGGGGCACCCCCGGTTCAGCCCCTGCTGCTCAGCATGTGCAGGCGGAAACCCAGATGCTGGCCTCCGGGTGCATTGGGCTCTGAGGGTCCACAGGCCCCGGCAAGTACACAGTCATGGGGACAGGTGCAGCAGGAGCAGGTCCCAGGGCAGGCCGCTGCTGCCTGGTGGGGGCAAGCGAAGAGTAGATCCTGCCACCCCCATGTCTCCCCCAGGCAGGGGACTTTGCTACCCCTGGGACAGAGGGAGCCCTGGCCTGGTCCTCCAGGGGCCCTTGGGCTGAGTGGGGCAGAGGTGTAAACAGAATTGTGGGAGCTGGGAGGGATGTGCAGTTAGGAGGGCTTCCTGGAAGAAGTGGCACTTGAGTCCCAGAGGAAATTTTGAGTGGAAAGAAGCCAGGAAGACCCAGGAAGAGGGGGACATCCAGGCAGAGGGTGCAGGGTGGCCGGTGTTTACGAGCACTTGCTGGGTGCTGGCTTCACAGGTGGGGACTTGGGAGCTAAATGACCTGCCCGAGAGTCCTTAGTCTGGGGGACGTTGGAAACCAGGTGTAATCTCAGGTGGCCTGAAACCAGGGGCCAGCTCTCCATGCTCCCCAGTGTGTGCCAGACCCTGGGGGAGCACCGTGGAGTTGCTCTGTGCAGCTGGAGCAGAAGGTACTGAAAGGAGGAGAGTGGAGACATCAGCATAGCCCAGCGTGCTGAGGTCTTGAACGCCAAGCCCAGGGCTCACACGTCACTTCCGGGGTGGGGCGGGCAGGGAAGTGTTCTGGGAGGCCCTGCTCCCTCCGCTGGGACAGGTGGACCCTGGGGAGCAAGGTGGGGAGGGAGGTCAGCACTGTTGGCTGCTGAGGGGCCCGAGCCTGGGGTGGCAGAGGGCATGAGACGCCTGAAGGGCTTCCCTCTCGGGGTCCCTGCCAGGCCCTGGGTGTGAGGCGCCGAGGGAAGGGGACACGGCCTGGCCACACCCTGGGAATTCCTGGGAAAGCAGGGCAGGTTTTGAGCCCCTCCTTTCCCTGCCCCCCTCTGCACCCTGCATCCTCTCTGCCCTCAGGCCCTGCCCTGAGTTCCCCACCACCTCGAGCTCCCCTCTCACCACTGCCCAGCCCTGAGACCACCTCATGGCAAAGAAGCGGACCCCCACCCACAGCCAAGCTGCATGCTGTGCATGTGGGAAGACCCCCACCCATGAAGATGAGGCCCTGAGTCAAGTGGGTGGGTTGGTGTGAGGGGGTCCCGCAGGAAGAGCAGACCTGGAAGCAGTTTCCTCCCCAGACAGGGTCTCTGAGGTGAAGCCTCCATCGTCCCTGTGAGGGGGCGGGGTGGGACAGGAACGGAGCCAGGGGAGCTCAGAAAGGAGGGTGCACATGCGCGTGTGTGTGCCTGTGTGAGAATGTGTGTGAGTTTGTGCATGAATGTGTGACTGTGTCTGTGTCTACACGTGTGTGTGCATGTGTGGCTACCCAGTTGTGACTGTGTGAAGAGTGTAGAGCAGGGTGTCTCTGAGAGCCTGTGCGACTGTGTGTCATGTGTGTCTCTGTGTGTGTGTGTCTGTGCGAGAGTGTGAGTGAGCATGTGCATATGTGTGACTGTGTGATTATGTATGAGTATGATGGTATGACACTGAGGGTGTCTCCATGACCATTTGTGACTGTGAATGTGTACTGATTGTAGCATCTGTCAGATGAGCGTGCATGTCTGTGCTTGTGACTGTCCATGAGTGTCTGTGTGAGTGTGTCCAAACATGTGTATAATGTGCATGTGCCTGGCAGTGGTTGTGGGTGTGAGGTGAGTGTGTGACACATCCATAGATGTGAAAATACCGATTAATGCACACGTGCCCTTTGCACCCATCCATGGCTCAGCAATTCAGAAACTTTCATTCACAAGATGCTTCAATGCCCCTAGGTCAGGAACTGTCGCTGCCTTTGCTTCACAAATGGGTAAACTGAGGCAGAGCCTGGTTACGTGATTTTTTTCCCAGGTCAGCCGCGTCAGGATGGGGTGCCCAAGGCTCCCAGGAGGAGCTTGGCTCAGACCCACGGGCAGTGCGTCCGTCCATCCTCTGCGGGCCAACAGCTGACTCTCGCTCGGCACTGTGCTCTCCTGGGTGAGCTTTTCCTCCTCACTCGTCCAGCGAGTGGCTCCATGCCTAGCTCTGGCCGCTGTGAGAGGCAGCTGCAGCTGAGACAGCTCTCCAGCTGGCCTCTCTTCAGTCCGTCCCACCGTTCCCCAGTGAGTGGGACTCTATCTTGGTGGCCCCGGGTCCTGTGCTTCTCATTGGAGGAACTCGGGCTCGGCCGACACTTACTCTGTATGAATGTATGAATGCCTGTGTTGAGGTGAAATTTGCATATCACACCAACCATTTTAAAGTGTGCAACTCAGTGGCATTTCATCATTCACAATCTTGTGCCGCCACTCTACCTCCTTCCAGAACCGTTCATCTTCCCCAAAGGAAACCCCAGATCCAGGAAGCAGTGCCTGTGTCTCCCTCTCCCAGCCCCTGGCACCGCCAACCTGCTTTCTGTCCCTGCAGAGTGGCCTGTCCTGGGTGTTTCCTATAAATAGAATTGGACAGTGAGTCCTTTTGAGTCTCGCTGTTTTACTGAGTGTGCTGCTTCCAGGGATCTGCCCATCTGTAGGGGGTTTGGATCTTGGTGCTTTTTGTGACTGAATGATGCTTGACAGCATCAAAAGATCCCATGGCCTCCTCCGTGTGTCGGCCGAGGGGCCTGGGGGCTGCCTCCATCCTTTTCTGTAATCATTGGGCAGGCCGAGCTTCCGCATCCCCGCATGCCTGCATCCCCACATCCCCACATACCTACATGCCCACATGCCCGCAAGCCTGCATCCCCGCATCCCTGCATCCCCATATCCCCGCAGCTAGGTCCCTGCTTGCCGTACTTTGGGAATCAGCCTTGCTTGGGCTTTCTCTGCAGCTGCCTGGCTTGTGTACTGGCGGGCAGTTCTCACGTTGTCTCTGAGCCTCAGTTCCCTTATCTGTGGGTGTCAGGCTGGGGCGATGGTACATGGAAAAGCCCCCAGCTGCACCCCTTATGGATGTGGGGAGCAGCTGTTCTGTCTTTTCCACTTAACCCCCCAGAGAGGAAGCAGGGGTGAGAAGCTGCACCCTCTACAGATTAGGAGCCGTTTGGAAGTGGATTAAAGCAATTGTTCTGGGATGAATCTTCTCTAGGGCTTTCACGCCCCCTCTTTGTGGGCCCCAGAGCTAAGCCCTGTGGGTTCAGTGAGACGCCTCAGTAGGACCTCATCCTCTCCACATGGCTCCAGCTGGCCCCATGCTCACCGCCACTCTGTGGTCTGGCCACATCCACAGGACTTGGAGGCCATCCCTTTTCATCTCAGAGCCACCTCCTCACTGGTTCAGAAGCTGCCCTCTCCGTGGCTGCCTCCCCGAGACCCCTGGTCCCTCCGGCCCCAGCCTGCTGGCCGAGCAACCGTGAGTTGGGACCTCGCTGTCCCAGCCCCCTCACTGTGTGGCTCCCTGAGCTGGGAACCTGTGCAGCAGTGGCTTAACCTGTGCACTGTCCTGGGAAAACATGTGTGGGAAGCTCCTGGAGTGCTTCCTGGAGGAGGAAGAGGCGCAAACCACGACCCACCACGTGCTCAGTGGGGATTTACGTGTGTGGGAAGCTTCTTCTAAGGAACGTCCTGGCATCCCCACCTGAATGTAGCCACGGGTAGTGAAACCACGAATCCCTATGCTTGCTGTGGAGTTGGCGTCCCACTTTCCTGTGTGTTGTTTGCCTTGGGCTTTACGGCCCTGGCCAGAGTGGGGAGGTTTTGCCCATTCTATGGTAGGAGACTCTGAGGTTCAAAGGATCATAACCGATGCGATGATGGCAATGTTCGAACAGGAATTGTCACTCCCAGCTTCCACGAGGCTCTCGCCCCATGCCCCACGTCCATCGCCTCCCCGGACTCTCAGCCCACCCAGAGCCATGGGGTCTTCGTTCTTTCCCACCTGGCAGGTGTCTGAGCCCAGGCTCGGCCCCTGGCGGTTCTCCAAGGCCAGGCCTTCCCAGGCCCCCTGACACCCCTGTCATTCACTGTTCATCACAGGACAGCTGTGGGTGACATGGAAATTGGTTTGCCAGACTTCTAATCTAAAAGATACTGGCCCATCATTTTTCTTACTTTTGTAAACCCGGAGACTGGACAAAATTGAATCCTCAGATAACCAGACAGTGTAATGAATGGGAACCCAGCATTTCACTGGGAAGCTTGGGCGGTCCCCTGCTTTTATTGCTGCAGCCTAATCAGGACTCTGAGGCAGAGGTGGCCCTACCTGCAATTGGGCATGTGCTGAAAGCACAAGACGTTCAGAAACGAGCCCTGAGATGGAGCATGTCCCTCATCTTCACGGAAGCCCTTTGCTGCTGCCATGGACACTGCTACTTTCCCTTCTGGTGAAGCTGCCATGAATCACGCTGAAACCTGGATTCTCATGGGGAGGTTTGTGGGGCACACATGGGCGGGTTGGGGGATGGAGCCTCTGGGGACATTTGTGCTTCAGCAGCTGCACTGCATTCTCACCAGAGCTGTGGCCATTGGACCTCAAATCTCTGCACCACAAAGGGACCCAAAGGACAGCAAACAAAATGAAGTGGCAAATCCTCCAGGATTTGAAGGGCTGCAGGCCCCCGTGTGAGTCCAAACACAAAGTCACCATGACCATCCAGCTCAGACTGCCAGGAGGGAAACCCAGGGTCACCTCCTGGCAAGCCTCTGGCCACAACCTTGCCATCAACTGATACATATGCAATCTTACTTTCTGTCTAAAGACACCTTATTTAGTGTGTATTGTTGGGTCACTAACACAGAACTTGTGGCCACAGCGCTATAACTCATGCCTGAACAAAACATCTGGCACACATGTTTTCTCTGTAAGGCACAGCTTCCTGCATGTGGGAAGACTAGACAGCTTCTCGGCACTGCATGGAGCCACTGCACAGGGCCACCATGAACAGCAAAGTCCCCAAGAAGCAGTGCAGAAATGGGGCCACACGGCTCTGCAGACACCACGAGAAGACACTGGTTTGCAGAATGAGAGCTGAATCCAGAGGGCTTGGCCAGCTGGGAACACATGTGCAGGTGACTCAGGTGTCCTGCTGCTCTCCACATCATGGATGCTGATTTCAAGGTTACAAGTACATTTACCGAGTGGGTGAACTTGCAGACACAGAACCTGGAATCACAAAGGCCAGCTGTGCTGTGGTCCTGGTTGGGTGGTGGCCATGAGACTCTTACTGCACAAACTCTGTCTACGTGGCTAGCATGCCGAGTTCCATCCCTTTTGTAAGCTTGTGGGCCAAATCCGGGACCCTCGTGCCTTGGAAATCCAGGGGTGTGGGACAGAAGAGCAAGGTGGGATTTGGTTTGAGATCGATGATGGTTACGTTTGCAGCCTCACTGGATGGTTTGTGCCGAGGTGTGTTCTCTGTTGACAACTTGTCGTCTTATGGGTTTGATTTGAACCTGAATCACATCATCCTAGATGGTAGTGCAGAGTTTCACCACTGCCTTCTTTCCTGGTTGTGGGTTCTTAGTCGCAAGTATTAAAGAACTCTTGAAAGCAGACACATGCAAAGGCTTCCCTGACTTTGTGGTCATTTTCTCTCACTTGTGCCATTTAATCCTCTTTTTAGTACCAGTCCTGTTTTGAATTAGTAGGTTTCCTTTCAGCCACTTCCACATTATAGAATGGAGTTTTAATGCATTGTAGTGTAATCGATGTGACTTGATAACCTAAAGCTCATTTCCCTTTTAGTACTGCTTGCTTAAGAGCCTGATGGTCCAGTATCACTGGTGGTCAAATCCATTGTAACTTTAGCAGAAACTGTCTTCTGCAATATTCTGTGTGGTGGTGGTGACTTTTTTGTTTTGTGTTTTCTTTCAGGTGTTGGGAATTGTAATAGGGTTTAATTTTAATGGGTGACAATTGGTAATCAGACAGGATTTTAACAGTCTTTTTGGTCACTCATTTTTCACTTACCTATTATGTCTGTATTTTAATCCTTTTGTATGTTATCACTGTCTTCATCAGCATCAGAATTGTTCTTACAAGTTGCCTCTTTTCCCCTCTGTGTAAACCAGCAAGTTATTTTTGTAATTGTTTTGTGAATGTTTTAAGTTCAGTAAGCTGAAAAAGAAGCCATTTATTTAAGATGTTTTAGATGATACATATTTTAAAACATGTGCCAACTGTTCAACAAAACCTAACTAAACTCTAAAAGATCTAAGCATAAGCATTTCCTGTGTAGAATTGCTGTGAGTTGCTCCTTATCTATTCCTTATCTCTCATCCTTAAGACAAAGTTCTGTTATGACTTGTTCATTTTCCCATTCGACTTCTTTTGAGTTAAATTCTGTCATGAAGTTATATGTTCATTGTTAATGGCCTCAAAACTCTCCCTCAAATTGATTCATCATGTATTTAGAACATATTTAAAATGCAGTTCTGAAATGAAGGGTAGGCTTAAACCTACTCTTGCAGCTTGCAAACATGCAAAATATTTAAATGTATTAATGTTTATTCAGACTTTTGTAGAAGCAATTTTTATAAAACTTTCCCAATTGACTTGAATTGAGATATTATTTTCTTTAGAGAAATCTGCCCAGGCTGCTGTATTATAGTGGTTTTTCATGAAATTATGTAATTTATATTTATATTTTAGTCTCCATTTAGATTTTTTAAAAAAACTTTTCCACAATACTCACTTTCCAAAATCTATTCTTGTTTGAAGTCCCCCATGCCTGGAAGTTTACCACTGAGTGAATTAATAATGGATGAAGCTCTCAAAGAGCCCCTTGTAAGTTGGAAGTTTCTTTTAAGCAATGAGGTCACAATCCAATAGAGATTGTGTAGGATGGGCAATGGATTTTTTAAAAATATTTTTATTGACAAGACAACATACAAATGCAAACATTCTTAACATATGAACATTCCATACTTGGTGTACAATCAATGGCTCACGGTATCATCACTTAGTTGTATATTCATCACCATGATCATTTCTTAGAATACTTGCATCACTCCAGAAAAAGAAATCAGAAGAAAAAAGAAATAACTCATACATACCACACTCCTTACCCCTCCCTCTCATTGACAACTAGTATTTCCATCTACCCAGTATATTTTAACCTTTGTTCCCCCTATTTTTCTATACCCCTTACCACTCCCTTTCATTGATCACTAGTAATTCACTCCACTAAATTTATTTTAACATTTGTTCTATCTATTATTGTTAATTTTTTTATCCATATTTTTTACTCATCTGTCCATACCCTGGATCAAAAGAGCATCAAACACAAGGTTTTCACAATCACACAATCACATTGTAAAAACTATATCATTATACAATCATCTTCATGAAACATGGTGACTGGAACACAGCTCTGCAGTTTCAGGCACTTCCCTCTAGCCTCTCTAATACATCTTAGACTAAAAAGGGGATAGCTATATAATGCATAAGAATAACCTCCAGGATAATTTCTCCACTCTTTTTGAAGTCTCAGCCACTGATAGTTTGTTTTGTCTCATTTCTCTGTCCCTCCTTTCAGTCGAGAAGGTTTTCTCAATCCCTTGATGCTGAGTTTCAGCTCATTCTAGGATTTCTGTCCCACGTTTCCAGGGAGGTTTACACCCCTGGGGGTCATGTCCTATGTAGAGAGGGGGAGGGCAGTAAGTTTGCTTGCTGTGTTGGCAGAGAGAGAGAGAGAAAGAGAGAGACCGACCACATTTGAGCAACAAAAGAGTGTCTCTGGATAAGACTCTTAGGCCTAATTTTAGGTAGGCTTAGCCTGTCCTTTGCAGGGGTAAGTTTCATATGAACAAACCCCAAGATTGAGGGTTCAGCCTATTGATTTGATTGTCCCCACTACTTGGGAAAATATCAGAAATTATCTAGATGGGGAAGTTGAATTTTCCCCTTTTCACCCCATCCCTTTATGTGCAATGAATTTTAAACTTCTGCATTTTCATTTTTGTTGGTTACTATGATTGTGTATTATAGTTCATTGGCTAAGGAATTGGACCTTGGAGCCTGATTGACAGGGGTTTTAACTTGGCTTTGCTTTAGGCAAGTAATTTATCCTCTTAAAGTTCCAATTTTCTCATCTAAAAATGTGGATAAAATGGTGCTTACCCTTAAGTTTAAGTGAGTTCATTCTTAAAAAGTGTTTAGCTTACATTGCCTGGTGCATAGTGAGTACTCAGTAATTATTGTTATTATTACTTTTTGCAGTATTCCAAGGAATCTAATAATCTGTCAAAAATGACTCTGGTCTGACAAGGCATTATTATTGCAGATTAATTCCACTGTGACCCATTAGCTCCTTTAGGGCTATATGAGAGCTTGGTCTCAGTGTCCTACCTTGGAAACATATAAGCCAGTTTTAAATAGAACAGCTAGACCCTGAGCTGGGTGTCCTGGGAAGTATCCCTTTCTGTCCCTTTTGACAGAACCTTGGATTGTCTCCCTTATGTTGGTGTTGGCTACTATTTTAATCACCTGTTTTTGAGTTTGTGCTTAAGTGTTTCTTTGACTGTCACATGCTGTCATCAAAAATAATACCTATTAAAATAGATAAAAGGAATACCATACTTATTTGCTCAGGATTTTGCATGATGTGTCCAAGATATACAAATCAGTTCGTTTAAGCATTCTTTGTTTTATTTTATCATTGATATTATACAGAGGGAGGCTAGTTTTGATTTGACATTGTGTTCCTCTTCAGCTTTGATGTAATTTTCCTAGGAAAGTTTTCATTTTTACAATTAATTAATTTTTTGTTAGAGGAGTTGTAGTTTACAGAAATATCATGCATAAAATACATAAAATACAGAGTTCATATATACTATCCCGTTATTAACACCTTGCATTAGTATGGTACATTTGTTTATAATTAATGAAAGAACATTTTTATAATTTTACTATTAACCACAGTCCATAGTATATAATACTATGCATTGTGCTGTTCAGTCTTATGTTTTTTCTTTTGTTTTATTCTAGTAAGATATATAGGACCTAAAATTCCCCCCTTTTAATCACATTCACATATATAATTCAGTGCTGTTAATTATATTCAAAATGTTGCACTACCATCACCACCATCCATTACCAAAACTTTACAATCAACTCAAATAGAAATTCTGTGCAATTTAAGCATTGACTCCTTATTCCCTACCTAGGAGAGTTTTTAGTTAATTGTTTTATGGACTTTTCCTTCTTGTTTTTTTTACTGCTATAAGATTAATCCTCTATTCTTTAAATAGGTATTCTCAAACTTTCTGGTCTCTGGACCATTCTATCATCTTAAAAAATTTCTGGGAACTTCAAAGGGATTTTGTTGCTCATAACTATTTCTATTTACTGTATTATAAATTAAAACAGAGACATACAAAAATTTTTGCTAATTCATTTAAAAATGACCATTATAAGCCCATTACATATTAATATAAATAATATATTTTTAATGGTAGACAATCATTTTTAGAAAACAAAATAACATAGTGAGAAGGAGTTGTTTTACATTATTGTAAATCTCTAATATCTGGTTGAATAGAAACAGGTGGATTCTCATATATGCTTTTGTATTCAGTTTTTGTTTGTTTGTTTTCAGTTTTTTGCATTATGTTATTTGGATTAAAGTATGGGGAGAGAAACCAGCCTCACATAGTTAATGGCTATTGAAAAGGGAGTGGGCATTTTAATAGCCTTTTCAGATAAGTGGATATGCTTCTTTAATACTACATCAAAACTCAATGTGTGATAGTTTCTTAAAGGTTAGTTTCACTGTGAAATCTGAACCCATATCAATAGATTTTTCATATATTGTTACATTAAAATCCATTTCTCTGAACTTTGAATTACCTGTGACTGAATTTGTTACCCCATACTTTGGTCAATTGGAAAATATTGATTCACTGGGTTATTCTGATCTTCCAAATGTTGATAGATTTCATTATACAATATCAGCATATCACTTTTATTAATATCACCACCCATTCCATCAGAAATCTCTTTCAGTACCAAGAAGTAGTCAAGAACATGAAATGATGTTGGATATGTGTTTTTCAGAATTCTCATTTTTTGCCTGAAACCACAAATTTTATCATTGGCAACAAATATCTGTCAATTTTCTCCCTGAAGTAACAGTCTTACTTTGTTAATTTCTGAGAAGACATCTGCTAAAATACCCAGGTCTGATTATCATAATCTGTCAGACATTTTTTTTCCAAGGGAAAAATGGTGCCCCATGAAGAAAAGAGGCTCATTTAACTTTTTATTCCAAACAGTTACACAGTGCTTTCCCATATTCATGTATTTGAAACTTAGATTGTTTTTTATATTTTGATTTTTACTGTGATATTAATGGGAGCTGACCCTGGGCTGTGTAACTTTCTTCAAAAAAATAGAAAACACACCTAAATCATTTTAATGGATCAGAGTCATAGACTGGAGGCAGAGAAAGTTGTGTTCAAAGTAAGAATTTTAATTTTGTCTATCACCTGTATGCTGGTTTGAAACTGTTATGTAACCCAGTAAAGCTGTGTTCTTCTAATCCAGTCTTGTGGGGGCAGACCCGCTATTGGGTGGGACTTTTTGATTAGGTTGTTTCTATGGAGATGTGAGTTGCCCATTCAAGGTGAGTCTTATTCCTTTTACTGGTGTCATCTATGAAGAGAATAAAAGGCAGAAAACAGCTCAGAGCTGAAAGAGAGAGCAGAGAGGTGAACCCAAAACACAGATCTTTGGAGATGCAGAAGACACTGGAAGCCCCAGGGCATGCCAAAAGCTAAGAGAGCTGTTTGAAACCAGAAGCTGGGAGAGGACAGCAGATGTCAACATGTCTGTGTTTCCCATGTGACAGAGAAACCCTGGATGCCATAGGTCTTTCCTTAGAGTCACAGTATCTTTTCCTGGATGCCTTGGTTTGAACATTTTCATGGACTTAAAACTGTAAACTTGTAACTTAAGAAATCCCCTTTAAAAAAGCCAATCCATATCTGGTGTGTTGCATTCTGGCAGCTTTAGCAAACCAAAAGGCCTATGTAGACTCAGGAATTTTGGCAGTTGTTTGAAAAATCTAAATATTGTAGTTGGAATCTGGGTTGGGGGAAAAGTAATATTAAATAAATTATCTAATTAATTGATGTACAATGAGTTTTTGCTCCTGAAACAATAAAACTCCATTATTCTTAGTATAGATAAAACATCACACATCAAAACAAATAAGGCCATTTGTAAGTGCCTGAAAACTTTGTGGAGTAGTGTGTGAAACTTGCATGTTTTGAATACTGATGAATGATCAGGAATGGCATAAAGTTGTTATAGGTTTACACTTGCTCAAATTTTTTTGATGACAAGAAAATAAGTGAAGAATATAAAAGAATGGTGAATATATTCTTGTTTGTCTGTGGATTGGGCTTAAGCATTCATAAAATAATCATTAAATATTGTTCATGAAATAATCATTAAATGTCATATGAGCAAGGTAACTGGAAGATGCTATAAATGAAAACATAGTAATTCACACCAGATTAATGTAACACAGTCTATCTCCAATGTATATATTTCTTTCTAGTTTAAATGTTAAGTTGAGGTAATAATCTCTGACTCTATCTTGGAATTTTACTCCTCTTTCCTGTAGACTGCAGATACCTATTTGCCTCCCTCCTCAAAATTTCTCATTTATTTTTCTTTAATGATGCTACCAAGAGTATGAGCATCTGCTTTGTGAGATGTCTGGTTTTTTAAACTTTTTTTTATTGTATGGTATAACATATATACAAAGCAAAGAAATAAAACTCAAAAGTTTTCAAAGCACTCTTCAACAAGTGGTTACAGGATAGGTCCCAGAGTTTCTCATGGGCTACCATATGATTTCTCCTTCTAGCTACTCCAGAATATAGGAGGCTAGAGGACTTAAATACTTTTTTATCATTACAATTGATTTTAGCCCATTTTATATTAGATTGTTCTTTTATTGTTGAGTTGTAAGATTTCTTCATATATACAGGAAATCAAACCTTTGTCTGATATGTGATTTCCATATATTATCTCCCATTGAGTTGGCTCCATCTTCACCTTTCTGACAAAGTCTTTTGAGGTGCAGAAACATTTGATTTTGAAGAGTTCCCATTATCTATTTTTCTCTTTTGTTGCTTGTGTTTTGGATGTAAAGTTTAGAAAGCTACCTCCTATTACTAGGGCTTGAAGATGTTTCCCTACATTTTCTTCTAGAAGCTTTATGGTGCTAGTTCTTATATTTAGGTGTTTGATCAACTTTGAGTCAGTTTTTGTCTAGGGTGTAAGATAGGGGTCCCCTTTCATTCTCTTGGCTATTGATATCCTGTTCTTCCATGCCCAGTTATTGAAAAGACTGTTTTGTCCCAGTTCAGAGGATTTGGGTTCCTTGTCAAAAATCAATGGACCATAGATTTGGTGGTCTATTTCTGCACTCTTGATTCAATTCCATTGGTCAGTGCTTCTTTCTTTGTGCCAGTACCATGCTGGTTTTTTTAATTAAAAACATTTTTAATTAAAAAAATAGCAAATACAAACATTCTAAACATATGATCATTCCATGCTACATATGTAATCGGTAATTCACAATATCATCACATAGTTGCATATTCATCATCATGATCATTTCTTAGAACATTTGCATCAATTCAGAAAAAGAAATAAAAAAAAAACAACAGAAAAAAATTCATACATACCATACCCCTTACCCCTCTCTTTCATTGATCACTAGCATTTCAATTTAATATATCTATTTTAACATTTGTTCCCCCTATTATTTATTTTTATTCCATATGTTTTACTCATCTGTTGATAAGGTAGATAAAAGGAGCATCAGACACAAGGTTTTCACAATCACACAGTCACATTGCGACAGTTATATCATTATACAATCATCTTTAAGAAAAATGGCTACTGAAGCACAGCTCTGCATTTTCAGGCAGTTCCCTCCAGCTTCTCTATTATATCTTGACTAACAAGGTGATAGCTATTTAATGCATAAGAATAACCTCCAGGATAACCTCTCGACTCTGTTTGAAATCTCTCAGCCACTGAAACTTTATTTTGTTTCATTTCACTCTTCCCCCTTTTGGGTGAGAAGTTTTTCTCAATCTCTTGATGCTGAGTCCCAGCTCATTCTTGGTTTTCTGTTCCACATTGCCAGCAAGGTCCACATCCCTGGGAGTCATGTCCCACTTAGCCAGGGGGAGGGTGGTGAGTTTGTTGTGTTGGCTGGGAGAGAGAGGCCACATCTGAACAAAGAAAGAGATTCTCTTGGGGGTGACTCTTAGCTCTAATTTTAAGTTGGCTTAACCTATCCTTTGTAGGGTCAAGTTTCATTTGAACAAACCCCAGGATTAGGGGCTCTGCCTATTGATTTGGTCATCTGGAGGCCTTTTTTCATTAGTCAGAATTTGTTAATTAATTCTGCATTTGGAGCTTGGTTGAGCTCAGCCTCTTGCTGTTAGTAAAGTGTGTTTCATCTCCCCTCTGGGATCCAACCTGTGTGAAAGGGGCACCAGCCTTGGCAGCTTAGGGTTCTCATGGTTCTGGGGGGGCTTGCAGCTGGTCCAGCTTTCCCAGAGTGGTGTACATAGTGTGTCACTAAATTCTGCACCTCACCAAGCCCCCATCTTGTTCTTATGCCATGGTCTTTTAATACGATCTCTACATGCAGCTTCATTGTGGGTGGGATTTTTTTATTGGGTTATTTCCATGGAGTTGCAATGTACCCAGCTGCAGTTGGAACCTTTTGATTAGATTATTTCTGTGGAGATGTGACTCCCTCTCATTCAAGTTTGGCCTTAATTAGTTTATTGGAGTCCTTAAAGTATGCAGAAGGAAATAGCGCAATAGACACCAGAAGCTGAGATAGCCGTTTGAAACCTCAAGCAAGGAGAGAAGGCTGGTAGATGTTTCCATGTGCCTTCCCATGTGAAAAAGAAATGATGGACAATATTGCCTTTCTTTTTTTTTTAATACGTGGGCAGACACCAGGAATCGAACCCGGGTCCTCTGACATTCCAGGCAAGCGTTCTTGCCTGCTGAGCCACCGTAGCCTGCCCAATGTTGCCTTTCTTGAGTGGAGGTATTCTCTTGTTCATCCTTTAATTTGAGCATTTTTAAAGTTTTAGAACTACATTTGTAACTTAATAAACCCCCCTTATGAAAGCCAATTCATTTCTGGTATATTGCATTCTAGCAGCATTAGCAAACTGTAACAAGGATTATGTCATTTGAAAATGGGGAAAGTTTTTCTTCTTCCTTTCTGATTTGGATGTTTCTTGTAGGTTTCAGAACTCTCTCCTTGTCCTTGGGATTGCACAGTTTTAACACTATATGTCTGGGTATGTTTCGTTTTGAATTTATCTTATTTGGACTTTATTGGGCTTCTTGAATGTGTATCATTAAATTTGGGAAGGTTTTGCTAAGAACTTAAGTTCTTTTGGGGAGTGTTTTGACTGTTTCTTCTGCCCCTCTCTTTCTTTTCCTCCTGGGATTTCCATCATGCATATTATTGGTACACTTGATGGTGTCCCACATGTCTCTTAAGGCTTTGTTTACTTTTTAAATGATGTTTTCTTCTACTTCTCAGCCTGAAGCATTTCAGTTGTCTTGTCTTTGAGTTCACTGATTATTTTTTCTGTTAGTCCCAATCTGTTGAAACCCCCTAGAGAATTTTTCATTTCAGTTAGTATTGTGTTCATTTCCAGTATTTGTTTTCTTTTCAAAATTTCTGTCTCTTTATTGAAATTCTCATATTGTTTATTATTTATCTGATACCCTCTAGTTCTTTCTCTGAATTTTACTTTGATCTGTGTGAACATATAATCCAGTATGTCCAAAGTTGATGATATCTGGATATTTATCTTGTTCCTTTCCATGAGTCATTTTCTTTTTCTTTGCTTATCTTATAATCTTTGGTTACACACTCTTGTTTAAAGTGGAACTCTTGGTATTTTAAAGTTTAACTCTGGGATGTAGTCCCTGATCTGTCAGTTCCTTAAGTTTGTATGGAGGTACTGTAATTACAGAGATTTCCCTGTGTACCAGGAATGAACAAAAGCAAGCAAACAAACAGAAAAAAAACATCTCACCATGTTTTTAACTTGACTCTGTGCTGGCTGGTGCTCTCCTTCAGACTGTTGTCCTCCTATCAAGATCAACTTGAGGTGAATGTGAAGTGCAGGTTCCTCTCCATATTTTCTGATGTCTTTTTCTGGGCTTATGTTTGCTCTTGGCCTTAGGTGTCCCCCCATTTACAGGAAATCAAATGCCCCCTCTATCCTTTGTGAAATAGACTTTCTCCCTGGGTGCTCTGTCATAGGACTTAAAGTAGGTAATTCTTTCCTGCAAGCCACTTTGACATAATTGATCTTGTACTACTTGAGCTATCTGCAAACTGCTTTTTTGTTTGTAGGGTACATTTTGGAGGAGCGAGCCATAGAATAGTTTCCTAGTTTAGTGTATCAGACTGCCACCTGATGTATCAGCACCAAACACAGGCAACTTAGTATATGCATAGGGATTACTCTGCTCTCTCTGGAACAGGGTCACAGACCCACATTGGGAGCAACCACTGGCTCTACAACATGCTGGATAAGAGCCAAGAATGATACCATGCTGTACCATTTTTTAAGCTACATTTCTTAATTCATCACTTGCTTATGTACTGCAACCCATTAACTGTTCTCTGGAGTTTTAAGGAAGGGATATCTATATAATGCATAAGAATAATCTCCAGGATAACCTCTTAACTCTGTTTGAAATTTCTCAACCATCGAAACTTTATTTTCTCTCATTTCTCTCTTCCCCCTTTCGTTCAAGAAGGCTTTCTCAATTCCTAGATTTGAGAAAATTTAGGTGCCGGGTCCTAGCTCATCCCGGGATTCTGTCCCACATTGTCAGAGAAACTTATGCCCCTGTGAGTCATACCCCAAGAGGGAAGGACAGTGAGTTCACCTGCCAGGTTGGCTTAGAGAGGGAGGCCACATCTGAGCAACAGAGGAGGTTCTCAGGGGGGTGACACTTAGGCCTAATTTCAAGTAGACTTAGCCTGTGCTCTGCAGAAATAGGTTTTATATGGGTGAACCCCAAGATTGAGGGCTCGGCCTATTGATTTGGTTTTCCACACTGCTTATGAGAATATCAGGAATTCCTCAAGTGGGAAAGTTGACTATCAACTTTCTTTCTTCCCATTCTCCCAAAGGGACTTTGCAAATCCTTTTTTATTCACTGCCCACATTTTTCTGGGATATATTGCAAATACTTTTTTTTTCTCCTTAATTAAGTTGTATAATTTTTTAAATATCAACTATACCTAGAAAAAAAGTAAATTCATAGAGACAGAAAGTATATTACAGGGTACTGTACAATTGTGGGGAGAAGGGGAGTCATTGCTTCATGGGTACAGAATTTCTGTTGGTGGTGAAAAAGTTTTGGTAATGGATAGTGACAATAGTAGAACAGTAAAGTGAATGTAATATCTCTGACTTGTACACATGAAAATGGTTCAAATGAGAAATTTTGTGTTTATATACATGTTAACACAAAACGTAAGAAAAATAGTTCATTTTTCGTATTTTCTGTTAAGTTTTGACTTTAGGTGCTTTCATTTCCTTGATTTTATTGTTTTTTTAAATTAATTACTTTTATTATATATTATATATTCACATGCTACATAATCATCAAAGGTATACAATCAGTCGTTCACATATCACCATATATAGCTGTTATATGAAATTTATCATCACAATCGATTTTTTTGTGAAAAATAACATATATACAAAAAAACAATATGTTTCAAAATATGTCACAACAATTAGTTGTAGAACAGATTTTAGTATTTGGTATGGGTTACAATTCCACAATTTTAGGTATTTACTTTTAACTGCTCTAAGATACTAGAAACTAAAAGAAATAGCAGTATATTGATTCAGCAATCATACTAGTTTGTTAAACCTGACCTTCTCTGTATAACTGCACCATCAGCTTTGATCTTTCTATCCCACTCTTTAGGGGTATTTGGGCTATGCCCATACTAATGTTTTCATGTAATAGGGGTTGTCTATAATATGGGATAGGAGGATGAAACTTGTTGATGTTCTGGAGAGGCTGGGCCCTCTGCATTTCAAGACTTATCTGTCCAGGGACCCATCTGGAGATTGTAGGTTCTGGAAAGTTACCGTAGTGCATGGAACCTTTGTGGAATCTTATATAATGCCCTAGGTGTTCTTTTTTTAAAAATTTAGAATATTTAAAGTGATGATTTCTAAGAGCTTTATTTTCCAAAGCAAAATAAATCAAAACAAAATCCAAACACCAACATGAGACTAAGACTACCATAAACAAAACAATTGCTAGACCTTTTTTCAACTAAAACACAATATTAGGACAGTATCTAATTCTAGAGGATTCAATGAAATGGTATTGGTCAGTTTGTCTATAGTAAACATATATATATATATAAAATACTATCCTAGACATTATAAAAATAACAAAGTTCAATAAAAACATCAAATGTAGCATCAATTAAATGACATTAAACTAAAATGAAAACAATTATAGTTACTTTTATTTTATTTGATTTTTTAATTTATTTTTTTGATAATAAATTTTAATTAATTTTTATTGATAATTAACATGCAAACACAAGCATTCTTAGCATGCAAACATTCCATACATAGTATACAATCAGTGGCTCATGATATCATCACATAGTTGTGTATTCATCATTGATTTTTTGGGGGCATAGGCAGGCACTGGGAATCAAACCCAGGTCTCTGCCATGGCAGGCAAGAGCTCTGCCTGCTAAGCCACCATGGCCCACCCCACTGATCATTTCTTAGGACATTTGTATCACTCCAGGAAAAGAAATAAAAAGAAAAAAGAAAAAAACTCATACATACCATACCCCTTACCCCTTCCTCTCATTGACCACTAGTATTTCCAGCTACCAATTTATTTTAACACTTGTTCCCCCTGTTATTTATTTTTAATCCATATTTTTTACTCATCTGTCCATACTGTAGATAAAAGAAGCATCAGACACAAGGTTTTCACAATTACACAGTCACATTGCAGAAGCTATATCGTTATACAATCATCTTCATGAAACATAGAGACTGGAACACAGCTCTACAATTTCAGGCACTTCCCTCTAGCCTGTCTAATACACCTAAACTAAAAAGGGGATATCTGTAAAATGCATAAGAATAACCTCCAGGTTAACCTGTTTTTGCTTTGTTGAATATGTAGATAACTATGCACAGATTTCATTTTAAGCTGACACCAGATGATTTCTACCTTGTTCTTTATGCGGTTTTAGGAAGCATCAAGGTTCTTAATGCTTGGTTGTGCACATAGAAGTTAAAAACCTGCAACAAAATTCCATTACTCTCCTATGGTTGGCATAGGATATTAATGTTTCACAGAAATCCAGAACATTTTTTAGGAGGAGGTCATTAAATCTCATCTTGAGTGCATGTTTTTCCTTCTTGATGCCATCTTCTTAGCCTGAGTAGAAGAGTCAGAGAGAAGTTTTCTTACCCAGTTTTGCACCTGTTCGCAAAGAGGGAGAATACTATTTTGTTCTTCCAGGTCAGCAAGTCTTTGCAATTTGCAATTATCCTTCCTCACTTAAGTTCAAACAGCAGTGGAAACATTTGAAGATTACTTTTTACCACATGACTTCTTGATATTTTACCAAGAATCTTGTCACTTAAAATCTAAAATATTTTCTCTGTGGCCTTGTAGAGCAGAGTCTTGTTCAGCTGTTTCATGTGATGAGAGATATTTGTTAAGTTGGCTGGTTTCAGTAGCTGTTCATTTTCAAAGTCCTTAGCAGATATCTGGCCTAGAGTTGCTTTGAAAGTGCTCCTGAAATTCACCTTCATCTCAGAGAACTCTTCCTCTGCCAAGCGCTGATTTTCTCTATGTCACAGGAGATTTTTTTGGCTCTTTGTTCAGGTTTTCACACAGTTCTTTAAACAAATTTTAGTGTACCAGATCTTAGTTTAATAAAATTAATTGTTTTTTTGTAGCTTTAAGCAAAACTTTTTTTTCATTTCATCTCTCCAAGCTTTGGGTACTTTTCTGTGAAGAAAACAAGCCATTGTGAAGTCAGAATTTTTGTTTGTTTGTTTGTTTTGTTTTGTTTTAAACAAGAGCACCATTTGCATGGAACCATGGGTCACTCTTAGCATCAGACACCAATATGATCCCTCCAAGATAGACCTTTTTTTTTCCATATAGAAAGACATACATTAAATATCCTGTCTTTTGCTTGCTTAGGTCAGCAGAAAGGTTTTATTGACTTTACCATCATTCAAAAAAATTTTTAAATATTGCAGGATAATGTTGGTGAGATCTGTTGATGCATCAGTCTAGACAGAGAAACTTGTTTTTTCCTTTACTCATAGGTCTTTAGTATCAAATGATGTCAATATGTTCACTCATCTTACTGATATTGTACTGTAGAATCTCTTTCAATTTCTCCTGCTACATATTGTGTAAACATTTTGTTCTATGTAATTTCACATTGGCTTTATTAGAGTCTCATCAATGGTGTGACTTCCCCTTTTCTGAGCAGTAAGTTCTGCTACTAAGTAACTTGATACCTGAGTTTCTTCACTGTATTTTTTTGTGTATGTGTGTGAGGGCAGGCACTGGGAATAGAACCTGGGTCTCTGGCATGGTAAGCAAGAATTCTGCCACTGAGCCACTATCACACTGCCCTGTATTTCTTTCTTTTTTTTTTAACATGGGCAGGCACCGAGAATCGAACCCGGGTCCTCTGGCATGGCAGGCAAGCATCCTTGCCTGCTGAGCCACCGTGGCCCACCCTGTATTTCATTTTTTAAAGGAAAAATTTTATTCTGTTTGTTTTGAGATTCCAATAGTCATTTAAAACATCACCTTTATTTGTCAAATGACTGTAACTTTTACTTATATCTTTTGAATATTGTTTTTGTAAAGGTGTTTACAAAAATTGCTTTTGTGAAGGTGTTTACCACAAATAACACAAAATGGAACAGGACAACTTGGATTTCTAACATTATATGGTCCAATTAACACCACCTGGAATTGCACTATGCCACACAAACTTACTTTCATAGGAACACAGAATATACAAGGAGCACTGGGAGCCAACTGGGCCTATAAGGTGGTCCTGTTTGGGAAGCAAATGACTTCCCCAATCAGTCTTCCCCTTGACCTACCCTAGGCAGTATTTATTCCATTATCTTTATTCTTGGGTAAATTTTTTTCCCGAGGTGAATATCTAACCTTGATGGACTTTGAGTGGCCCTGGGAGAGGGTGGTATGATAACACCAATATATTTCTTCCCAGGTTAATTTTGCTATTAGGTTTCTCATTATTGCTTCTATCTTCTGTAAGGTGTATAAGTGTTTTTTAAGGAAACCCCAGAAGGAGGGCAGTCCCCTTCAAATATTTCCTAAGGTCTAGCCAGAACTTGGGAACTTCGGACTTACTTAGTTTACTTCTGGGTAAGCTTGGCAGGTTTTGTTGTAATGGTAAGTATGTTGGTATCAGATTGGGAGGTGACTTATCCATGGAAAGTGAAGTTAGGTTTCCCTTTTAATTTGCTTTTCATAAGAATTGCCTTTGTTGAAGCATCTAAGAGCTATGATTGTTAATTGTGGGCCAGCAGTATTTTAATTGTTTCAAAGCCATTTCTCTTGAGCGTTTTGTGAAGTTTGTGACTGATAGTGGGAAAAATGAAATCCTTGACCTATCAGGGAAGAATTCTCAAGCTGGTTGTAGGTCCTGAGTCTTTTGGCATGTTTTAGTGCTGGTGTTATTATGTTGTATGTGTGACAATTCCTGAAAAAATTGTTTAGTGGGTGTCCTGGTTTGAAAGGATTTATGTATCCTAGGAAAGTTGTGTTTTAATCCTGATCAGTCTTGTGGGAACAATTGTTTCTTTTAATCCTTATTCAGTACTGTATGTCAGAAACTTGATTAGATTGTCTTCACAGAGATTTGACTCATCCAATGGTGGGTGTTAACTTTTGGATAGAGGGAGATGTGACTCTACCCATTCCATGAGGGTCTTGATTAGTTCACTGGAATCCTTTAAAAGAGAAAGCATTTTGGAGAAAGTCCCTTTTTTGACAATACCAAGAGAACCGTGAAGCAAACAGCCCATGCCACCAGAGACCTTTGGAGATGGAGAAGAAATACGCCCCTGAGAGAGCTTCATGAAACAAGAAGCCTGGAGTGAAAGCAAGGAGATGTCACCGTGTTTGCCATGTGCCTTACCAGTTGAGAAACCCTGAACTTCATTGGTCTTCTTGAACCAAGGTCTCTTTCCCTGATGCCTTAGATTGGACATTTTTATAGACTGCCTTAATTGGGGCATTTTCTCACCCTTAGAATTGTCAGCTAGCAACTTATTAAATTCCCTTTTTTTAAAAAGCCATTCTGGTTCTGGTATATCACATTCTGGCAGCTAGCAAACTAGAATAGTAGGTAAAGAGGACATCTATGGCAATGTATCATTGACCATTTGGTGCAGTTCCTTTCTCCTGTAGTAAGTGAAGTTTGTATTGAAGGAGGGAGGGCATCATTGTAATTGATAGGGAAAGAGACCTTTATTTGTAAAGGCATGTATTATTGGGAGGGTTTATGTTTGTTATCATCCTAACAATCAGTAGGAGCTATAATTTTATCTCTGTAATCCTGAAGACTTGTTGGTATTCACTCTGTATGATCATGGTCTTGATGTACAGGCACCAATTATGGGCATCTTGATTATAATATTGAGTGCACATCCTATATCCCTTACCCTTCCCTGTCATTACCAACAGTATTGTAATCCACCCCATTTTTTTTAACCATTAGTCCCCCTCTGTTTCTTATATTTGACCTTATTTTTTTGCTCATTTTTTTGTCCATACCCTGGATAAAAAGGAACACCAGACACAAGATTTTCACAATCACATGGTCACACTGTAAAACCTGTATACAGTCATCTTCAAGAATCAAGGGTACTAGAATACAGTTCAACAGTTTCAGGTACTTCCTTCTAGCCACTGCAATATACTGTAAACTAAAAAGGGATATCTGTATAATGTATAAGAATAATTTCCAAGATAACTTCTTGACTGTGATTGAAATCTGTCAGCCTCTGAGACTTTATTTTATCTCATTTCTCTCTTCCCACTTTTGGTCAAGAAGTCTTTCTCAATCCTATGATTCTGGGTCCTGACTCATCCCTGAGAATCATGTTTCATGTAGTTAGTGAGATTTATACTTCTGGGAGTCATGACCCACTAGGGGAGAAGGCAGTGAATTCTCTTGCCAAGATGTTTTAGAGAGAAAGGTCATTCCTGAGCAACAAAAGAGGTTTTCTGGGGATGAATCTTAGGCATAATTATAAGTAGGCTTAGCCTATCCTTTGCAGGAATAAGCTTCATTGGGGTGAGCCCCAAGATCGAGGGCTCAGCCCGTTGAATTGGTTGTCCCCACTGCTTGTGAGAATATCAGAAATTTGCCAGATGGGGAAGTTTAATATTTCCTCCTTTCTCCCAATCCCCCCAAGAGGACTTTGCAAATATTTGTTTATTCTCTGCTCAGAAGAGAGGAATTCTTTTTTTTTTTTTTTTTTTTTTTACCATTTTTCTACTTTATTTTTATTAATTTTTAAAACACCAAAAATATACCAAATGCAAACATTTGTAACTTTTGATCTTCCAATCTACATATTTAATCAGTAATTCAGAATATCATCACATAGTTGGATAATAGTCATCATGATCATTTTTTGGAACATTTGCATCTATTCAGAAACAGAAATAAAAAGAAAACAGAAAAAAATTAATACCATTACCCCCCACCCTGTTCCCTCACCGATCACTAGCTTTTCACTCTAAATTTATTTTACCATTTGTTCCCCCTATTATTCACCTTTTATTCCATATGTTTTACTCCTCTGTTGATAAGGTAGATAAAAGGAGCATCAGACACAAGGTTTTCACAACCACACAGTCACATTGTGAAAGCTATATCATTATACAATTATCTTTAAGAAACATGGCTACTGCAACACAGCTCCACATTTGTAGGCTGTTCTCTCCAGTCTCTCCACTACATCTTGACTAACAAGGTGATATCTATTTAATGTGTAAGAATAACCTCCAGGATAACCTCTCGACTCTGTTTGGAATCTCTCAGTCATTGACACTTAATTTGTCTCATTTCACTGTTCCCCCTTTTGGTCGAGAAGGTTTTCTCAATCCCTTGGTGCTGAGTCTCAGTGCATTCTAGGATTTCTGTCCCATGTTGCCAGAAAGGTCCACACCCCTGGGAGTCATGTCCCACATAGACAGGGGAAGGGTGGTGAGTTTGCTTGTTGTGTTGGCTGAAGAGAGAGACCACATCTGAGTAACAAAAGAGGTTCTCTTGGGGGTTACTCAAGGCCTAATTTTAAGTAGGCTTGACCTATCCTTCGTGGAATTAAGTTTCATATGAACAAACCCAAAGACTGGGGGCTCAGCCTATAGCTTTGGTTGTCCCCACTGCTTGTGAAAATATCAAGAATTCAACTTGGGGAGGTTGAAGTTTCCCCCGTTCTCACCATTTCCTGATGAGGACTTTGCAAATACTTTTTCATTCACTGATCAAATCACTCTGGGATGTATTGGGGCATCACTCTGGACAAACCAACAAAATCTCATGACCTGCTCAAGGTTCCATGTACTTACGGTGTTCAATTAAGCTATCTACATAAGTTATTTTAGGAAATGCACTAGTCAAAATATATAGAAACACTACAGATTTTTGAGTGTTGATCTTGTAACCTGCCACTTTGCTGTACTTATTTATTAGCTCTAGTAGTTTTGCCTATGGATTTTTTGGGGTTTTTGACATATAGTATCATATCGTCTGCAAACAGTGAGAGTTTTACCTCTTCCTTTCCAATTCTGATGCCTTGTATTCCTTTTCCTTGCTAAATTGCTCTGGCTAGGACTTACAACACAATGTTGAATAACAGTGGTGACAGTGGACATCCTTGTCTTGTTCCTGATCTTAGAGGGAAGGTTTTCAGTTTTTCCCCACTGAGGATGATGTTAGCTGTGGGTTTTTCACATATTCCCTTTATCATGTTGAGGAAGTTCCCTTCTGTTCCTATCCTTTGAAGTGTTTTCAACAGGGAAGGATGTTGAATTTTGTCAAGTGCCTTTTCTGCATCAATCTAGATGATCATGTGGTTTTTCTGCTTTGATTTGTTGATATGGTGTATTACATTAATTTATTTTCTTATGTTGAACCAGCTTTGCATACCTGGGATGAATCCTACTTGGTCATGATGTATAATTCTTTTAATGTGTTGCTGGATTCAATTTGCTAGGATTTTGTTGAGGATTCTTGCATCTATATTCATTAGACAGTTTGGTCTATAGTTTTCTTTTTCTGTAATATCTTTGTCTTGCTTTGATATGAGGGTGATGTTGGCTTCATAGAATGAGGTAGGTAGCTTTCCTTCTTCAATTTTTTTGAATTTAGGTGGGTTTTGATTAGTTTCTGAAGTCCTATAAAAGAGGAAACATTTTGGAGAATGAAGGTGATTCAGGGAGAGCAAAGCAGAACGTTGTAGCCATGAGAAGCAGAGTCCACCAGCCAGTGACCTTTGGAGATGAAGAAGGAAAATGCCTCCCGGGGAGGTTTGTGAAACAAGGAGCTAGGAGAAGAAACTAGCAGATGATGCCGTGTTCACCATGGGCCTTTGCAGGTGAGAGAGAAACTCTGACTGTGTTCACCATGTGCCCTTCCACTTGAGAGAGAAAACTGAACTTCCTCAACCTTCTTTAACCAAGCTATCTCTCCCTGGATGCCTTAGATTGGACATTTCTGTAGACCTGTTTTAAGTGGGACATTTTCTCGGCCTTAGAAGTGTATGCTAGCAATGTATTAAGCTCCCCTTTGTAAAAGCCATTCTGTTTCTGGTGTATTGCATTCTGGCAGCTATCAAACTAGAACAGCAAATGAAATGTTGCAGGCTGGATTTTGGAATCAGCTTTGTGAAACAGGGTTCCAGCCAAAACCTGAGTCTGGAGCAGCTGAGTTGGAGTCCAAGGGAAATTGAAAAAGAAACCAAGGGCTGTGATCTAGCAGCCTTTCCTGGGGCCCTGGCGGGTGGTGCTGAGGTGAGGAGGCCGGGGAGGACTCCCTTTGAGCTGCCGTGATAGTGGGTGGTGGCCCCAGAGGCATGCTTTAACCTCGTGGGGGTGGAGTGCTGGTCCTGACTGCTGAGCAAGGTGGTAGGGTCACCACAGGAGGCCTTGCCTTCCCCTCTCCTTTTCTACAGCCTGACTCCCTATCAGGGGCCAAGGTTGTGGCAAAGCCCATCCTGCAATTGATGCTCCAATTCAAGATTATGAAACCTCACCAATATTGCCATTTTTTGTAGTTTACATCATGGAAATAACTGTTTCATTTGTTTTTTATGCTGTTTTCAAACTGGACAACACCTAGCCCTCTCTGAGGATTGGCTTCTGGTGGTCATGCAGTCCCTGCTGCCCATGGTGCATCCTGATGCTATGAGTGCCTTCATAGCACTCACAATAGACTTAGGGGCTTCTTCCTGGGGGCCAAGGGCTGGGTATCTGAGGGCAGAGGAGGGCTTCTCATCTGCAGAACTGTTGACATTGGGGCTCGGTCATTCTGTGTGTATGTATGTTGAGGGGAGCTGTCCTGTTCATTGTAGTATGCTGTGCAGCATCCCTGGCCCCTACCCAGTAGAAGCAACACCTCCTCCACCTCCAGCTGGAAAGCACTGGGATAGAATATATACCAGGGGCCCTAAGACCTCCAGACCAGGGGCACACAGTGGTACCCTGTGCCCAGCAGCTCCTAGGATGAGCCTTGTTTCTTCTTTCATCTTCAAGAAACATGGCTGCTGGAACACAGAGTTTATGGTTCTGAGGCTAAAAGATGGCCCAAATCAAGGTGTCATGAGTATGATGCATCCTGAGTTCTGGTGTTTTGGGGTTGACTGCCACAGGCCCCCACTTGTGGCTGGCAGGCCAGAAGCCTCTGCTCACGGTCATTGTGCACCAGACACGATTCTCTGTGTGGGGAAAGGGGCTTGAGTGGCACTTCCCCTTCCAGGTGTTTTCTAAGACTGAGCAACCAGCATTGAAATTCTCTGCTTTGGAAAGCCTAGATCCTGAGCAGCATATCTGATGCTTAAGTTCCCCAGTGCAAATGGCTGCATTGCAGTGCTATTTCCATGGATGCTTTCCTGACAGAATTGTGGGTCTCCCCACCCTCCCCCTCCAGAAGCAGTATCAGTAACGGCAGCACACACACTTCCTGCCCTTCACCCCAGCTGTCATGGCACCTCTAGCTCTTGCACCTTGCTTGGGTGTCCAGTATGACTTCTATGGACATGTGTTGAATGGAAAGAGCTTTCATCTGGAAAGATGCCCCCCTTCTCTCTGTTCTGTTCCTGCCTGGGTGTTCAGTGTCACAGGGCCTGTTGGGTCCCATTGAGCTCTTCCTGGACAGCTGAGGGCTTTCCAGAGCACCTCATTGTTTGGCTGGCAGCCTGCTGCCATGTCCAGGGATGGGCCAAAGATGTCCTGTGGGTCTCCTCCACTTTAAAGGTGCTGGATGAGGGGTCCAGCCAAACTGACCAGTACCAGGCACAAAGCCACATTTGTTAAGGGGCTGTGCTCTTTCTTCTTTCTTTTTTTTTAAATGAATTAATTAGTTGATTTTTTAAAATTTATTTTTTTATTGTCAAACCAAAATAACACCAAAACATGAACTTTCTTTTTTTTCAACATAACAATATACAAGCACTAACATTCTTCCCATATGATCATTTCATTCTTGATATATACTCAATAACTCACAATATCACACATGGTTGTATATTCATCATCATGATCATTTCTTAGAACATTTGCATCAATTCAGAAAAAGAAATGAAAGCAGAAAACAATTCATACATACCATACCCCTTACCTCTCCCTTTCATTGATCACTAGCATTTCAATCTACTAAATTTATTTTAATCTTTGTTCCCCTTATTATTTATTTATTTTTAATCCATGTGTTTTACTCATCTGTCAATAAGGTAGATAAAAGGAGCATCAGACACAAGGTTTTCACAGTCACACAGTCACATTGTGAAAACTGTATCATTACACAATCATCTTCAAGAAACATGGCTGCTGGAACACAGAGTTTATGGTTCTGAGGCTAAAAGATGGCCCAAATCAAGGTGTCATGAGTATGATGCTTCCTGAGTTCTGGTGTTCTGGGGCTGACTGCCAGTGACCATTGGTTGCTCTGTGACGTGGTAGGCATCCTGGTGGCTTCCCCTGGTCTCTCTCTTCTCTTCTGGGTTCTGCTGATGTCCAGCCTCTAGCTTCCTGTGTCTTTCTCTCTGTCTGAATTCAGTCCACATAAAGGACTTCAGTCATAAGATTAAGACTCATCCTGACTAAGTTGGGTCTTCTTAACTGAAGTAGCTTCATCAAAATTTCCTGCCTATAATAGGTTTATATCCACAGAAATAGATTAGATTTAAGAACATGTTTTCCTGGGGTATGTACAGCTTCAAACCATCACGGCATCTAACTTTATTCTTTTACACATGGATATCAGCACCATTTGTTGAAAAGACTATTCTTTCCGCATTGAATGATTTTGGTATCCTTGTTGAAAATCAGCTGGTGATAAATGTTAAGGTTTATTTCTGAACTCCCAATTCTATTGTATTGATCTATATGTCTATCCTTTTGCCAGCATCACAGTTTGATGACCATTGCTTTGTAGTAAATGTTGAAGTCAAGAAGTGTGAGTTCTCCAATTTTGTGCTCCTTTTTCAAGATTGTTTAAATTATACTGGGCCCCTTTAATTTTTGTGTGAATTTTAGGACCAGCTTGTCAATGTCTGCACAGATGTCACCTGAAATTTTGATAGGGAGTATGTTGAACAACTTTTTTATAATATAAATATCTGTAACTCTTGGTTTGTAGTTATTTTGGATTGTACTGAGCAGATTGGCTCTAAAATTATTTTTCAGATTTTAGATCAATCAAGTAATATGTTGCTTGAAAAAATATTTTTTTGACTATCTTTGTGTGGTTGGTGATTTAGATTTTTCTTTCCATTTCTAAATGTTTCTAGAAAAGTAGAAGCATTTCTGCTTCTGTTTCAAGACCACCAGGTTACAATCAGTCCAGTTCTGGACTACATTCTTAGACCAGTCAATTTGTTAAATTCTGTTTGAGTACCTGTTGTGTGTCCAGCCTTGACCAAGTGTGGGTGAAGATGTAGACAAAATGGGGCATGGCAGGGAAGCCCCATGCTTCTAAAGCTGGCTTCTGCTGTGGACAGCAGTTGGCTGCTGATGGCATTTAAACTGCACCCTAATGGGAAGGCCACATGGCATTGGGACAGAGAGTTTGACTGGAGGTGCATGCAGGGAAATGGGAGAAAGGGTGTGTGTGTGTCTGGTGGCTGAGTGTGGAGATGAGGGACAGCCCAGTGGAATCCATGGGGCTGGGCATCTAGTGGGGCATGCTGGGTGAAGTGGGTGAGGATTTGTGACAATGGCAATGAAGAACCCTTGGGAGAGGAGGCAGCAGGCCGTGGCATGAGCAGGTTGTCAGGAAGCCTACCCTGTGTTCAGGGTTTGTTTGAAACCAAGGTAGGAGGAGATGGCTTTAGGAAAAGTGCACCACTTTGAGCCTTGCGTCTTTCCCCTTCTGTGCACAGTGTGATGCCATTCCTGCTCAGTCCAGCATGGTGATCTGCTCCTGCCCATCCCCATCAATGGTGAGGAACCAGGCTGGCTCTGGCACTGCCCCCGCCACACCCACCAGTGGGAGCAGGCAGGGCCACACCATGGTGCCACGGCTGAGGTTAGGCCAACTGCAAACTCCTTACAGCACGCCACCCAGCCACTGCCACAGCCTCAGAAGAAATGGACTGAAGACTTCAAGTTTGAGAAAATTCTTGGTGAAGACTCTTTTTCAACATGAGGATCTGCTGCTGTTGATTTTAGAGCGAGCGTATTGTCCTTGGGGCAGCTGAACTTCCATGGGGCTTTATGCTGGGAAGTCCTGACCCACACATGGTCTTCTTCCTGGTGGGGGGGGGTCTGAAGCCCTTCCTGGACCAGTCCCCATTGTGATAGAGACTAGAGCCACTCGGGGCTGTGTTCCCTGGTCTCAAGGGGACTTTGGTTCAGTAAGCTAAACCATGATTTTGTAGATGAAAGCCTTCAGTGTCTCTCAGTTCTGTGGGGTTTATGCAGTTAGTTTTCATTCCCACCAGACGAGAGCACGTTGGGTTCTGTGTTCATGTCCAGTTGGGCAGGGGGCTAGGGAGCAATTCTGTTCCTGAGGGCAGAAGTTGGTCTTTCTGTGGTTTTTGGGTCACGTTTCATAACCTTTATTATTTATCTTTTTGAGTGTGTGTAGGTATTTGAATATTTAAAGAAGTATGCACCCTTGATGCTGCTTGAGAGGCATCACCAGCCTGTGAGGGGCCACGCCGCTGCCTGGAGCCCCTGCTCCCTGGGCCCTTGGTCTCCCCAGCAGAGCGCTATACCGTGCTGTTGCATCACACTTACATCAGTTCTTTCTGTGACCTGAGTGAAAGTTCTATGTCACCTGCACTGCCAGCCAGCCCCTAGCCAGCACCCTAACAGGGTGCATGTGTGGTTCTGGAGGCCCATGCTCCAAGAGAGGGTTCCTGAATAGCCAGCCTTTCATGCTGGATGCCTGTGAGGAAACATTTGAAATTCATTTACCTTTTTTACATTTATGAAGTAATTCAGAAAACAAAGAATATGACATATTTATAGCATACCCATGTGCTCAACAGCTTGTTTTAGGGTTAATTTTTACATTTGAAATACTTTCACCCTGCCACCCACAGATACCCAGGCCCACCAATTTTAATAGTTTGCCACAATTGCCATGTCATTCTATCTTTCCACCTATGTATTTATCAATCTATTTTCTAAGCACTTGAGTGTAGTTTACACACATTCTACTCCTTGAACACTTACTCCTACCATGTATAGTTCCTAAGAATGAGGATATTCACTTATGTAATCACCTTAAGTACAGTTATCAAGTTCAAGAAATTGAATGTTAATATGAAGTTTATATTCTCTATTCCATTTTTCTCTTATGTCCAATTGTGTCCATTTTAGCTTTCTCTCCTTCCTTGTCAGAACTCCGTCCAGGATCCTGTATTGTGTTTATTTGTCATTGTCTCTTTAGTTGCTCTTCCTCTCTCCTTCCCTCCCTCCCTTCCTTTCTTTTTGTGGAAACATTTATACAGCATAAACTTTCCCATCCCAACCACCCTCAAGCATACCATTCACTGGGATCAGTCACATTCATGATGCTGTGGTACCCTCACCACCTTCCATTACTAAAACTTTCCCATCTCCCAAGTAGGAACCCTACACTCATGATGCATTAACTCCCCATCCCTCCTGTCCCCCCACTCCAGCAACCTATCTCTTTGAGCTTGCATATTCTCCAGTATTTTCCCTGTACTTACCATGCACTTACATTTAACATCTTAAAACTAAAATGTTCTCGGACTTCCGGAGAAGATGGCGGCTTAGTAAGACGCGCGGGTCTTAGTTCCTCCTCCAGAACAGCAACTAAAGAAACCGGAACAATACGAAACAGCTCCTGGAGCCACGACAGAGACCAAAAAGACAGCGTACCCCATTCTGGAATGGCTGAATGGGCAGGGAGAATCCACTGTGGTGAGATACCCGAGGGGCGCGTGTTTTCCCGGCCAGGGCGGCTGGCGACTGGGGTCCCCTCCACACACGTGGCTCCCCGGTCTGACTGGGAACGTTGGATAGCGGGGCCCTCCTGCCACGCTTGGCTCTCGGGCCAGCTGGGCAATTTGGACCAGCACTCCCCCAAGCCGCGGCGGCCGGCGACCCCCCCCCCCCACATGCGCGGTTTCCCGGGACGACTGCGACATTTGGATTGGCAAGTTAAAGGAGCCACAGCATCTTTTACTGGTGGGACCCGCAGACAGACGAACGCCATGAGCGCCACCTACTGGGCAGGAAAAGAAAAACAAAGCCCAGAGATTTCACAGAAAAACCTTTCAACCAGCTGGGTCCCACACCCAGGGAAATCTGATCAAATGCCCAGACACCAGCAGAAAATAATGGATGACGCTCGGAAAATTGAAGATATGGCCCAGTCAAAGGAACAAACCAATAGTTCAAATGAGATACAGGAGCTGAGACAACTAATGCTGAATATATGAACAGAAATGGAAAAACTCTTCAAAAACCAAATCAATAAATTGAGGGAGGACATGAAGAAGACATGGGCTGAACAAAAAGAAGAAATAGAAAATCTGAAAAAACAAATCACAGAACTTATGGGAGTGAAGGACAAAGAAGAAAAAATGGAAAAAACAATGGATACCTACAATGGTAGATCTAAAGAGACAGATGCTACAATTAGTGAACTGGAGGATGGAACATCTGAATTCCAAAAAGAAACAGAAACTATAGGGAAAAGAATGGAAAAACTTGAGCAGGGGATCAGGGAACTGAATGACAATATGAAGCACACAAATATACGTGTTGTGGGTGTCCCAGAAGGAGAAGAGAAGGGAAAAGGAGGAGAAAAACTAATGGAAGAAATTATCACTGAAAATTTCCCAACTCTTATGAAAGACCTAAATTTACAGATCCAAGAAGTGCAGCGCACCCCAAAGAGAATAGACCCAAATAGGCGTTCTCCAAGACACTTACTACTTAGAATGTCAGAGGTCAAAGAGAAGGAGAGGATCTTGAAAGCAGCAAGAGAAAAACAATCCATCACATGCAAGGGAAACCCAATAAGACTATGTGTAGATTTCTCAGCAGAAACCATGGAAGCTAGAAGACAGTGGGATGATATATTTAAATTACTAAGAGAAAAACTGCCAACCAAGACTTCTATATCCAGCAAAATTGTCCTTCAAAAATGAAGGAGAAATTAAAACATTTATAGACAAAAAGTTACTGAGAGAATTTGTGACCAAGAGACCAGCTCTGCAAGAAATACTAAAGGGAGCACTAGAGTCAGATACGAAAAGACAGAAGAGAGAGGTATGGAGTAAAGTGTAGAAAGAAGGAAAATCAGATATGATATATATAATACAAAAGCCAAAATGGTAGAGGAAAATATTATCCAAACAGTAATAACACTAAATGTTAATGGACTGAATTTCCCAATCAAAAGACATAGACTGGCAGAATGGATTACGACCCAGCAATACCACTGCTAGGTATCTACTCAAAGGACTTAAGGGCAAAGACACAGACGGACATTTGCACACCAGTGTTTATAGCAGCATTATCTACAATTGCAAAGAGATGGAAACAGCCAAAATGTCCATCAACAGACGAGTGGCTAAACAAACTGTGGCGTATACCTACGATGGAATATTATGCAGCTTTAAGACAGACTAAACTTATGAAGCATGTAATAACATGGATGGACCTAGAGAACATTATGCTGAGTGAGTCTAGCCAAAAACTAAAGGACAAATACTGTATGGTCCCACTGATGTGAACCGACATTCCAGAATCAGCTTGGAATATATCATTGGTAACAGAGACCAGCAGGAGTAAGAAACAGGGTGTCATGGTTAGGGAGAGGTGTCAACTTGGCCAAGTTGTGGTACCTGTTCATCTGATTGGGCAAGCACTGGCCTGTCTGTTGCAATGAGGACATTTCATAGGATTAGGTCATGATCACGTCAGCTACATCCACAGCTGATTCCATTTGTAATCAGCCAAAGGGGAGTGTCTTATGCAATTAGTGATGCTAAATCCAATCATGGGAAGCCTTTTAAGAAGGACTCATAGGAGACAGGTTCCATTCCTGCTTTGGCTGGTGAGCGTCTCCTGTGGAGTTCATCCAGGCCATCCATTGGAGTCATCAGCTTCGCAGCCTGCCCTGTGGATTTTGGACTCTGCATTCCTACGGTCACGTGAGACACTTTCATAAATTTTATATTTGCAAGTGTTCCCTGTTGATTCTGTTTCTCTAGAGAACCCTAACTAATGCATCTTGGTACCAGGAGTGGTTCTTAAGGAACAGAATCTTAAAAATGGGTTTTTATGAATGGTTTTCTACTCTGACTGGGCTCAGAGACACTAAGGACTCTGATTCCCATAATCAGAATGACACTCCCAATCCATGGATTGAGTTGGCAAAGGAGATAGTCAAAATATCATCATTCGATTCTCCTAATGCTTCACTTGTATGAAGCCAGACTCTGGGGGATAATGTTTTTGACACCTTTACAGAGTTTTGTAGAAAAAGAGTTATAGAGATGTTGGTTGGTTGTTGTTAGATACACTGTCTACATTAAAGGGTGAAAGGGATGGGCTTAAGGCTTCAAACAAGAAGCTTAAGTGCCGTCTGAAAGATGTAGAGGTT
Organism: Tamandua tetradactyla; assembly: GCF_023851605.1. Classification (NCBI taxonomy): domain Eukaryota; kingdom Metazoa; phylum Chordata; class Mammalia; order Pilosa; family Myrmecophagidae; genus Tamandua; species Tamandua tetradactyla. The sequence goes on along the minus strand of NC_135332.1, from coordinate 77,876,836 downwards.
TCTATGAGTATCCTGAAGGAAAATTTTATTTCCTGTAGCCGTAGACTTGAGATCTCTGAAAATCAGACTCAGAATCTTATTGTTAGAGTAGCAACTTTACAACGTAAACTGAAATCTCAGTCTTGCATGGTGTCTGCCGTTAAAGTGAGGGCATTGATTGGAAAGGAGTGGGACCCTGAAAAATGGGATGGTGACATATGGATTGATAATGATGTTGGGGGTGAGGTTGAAACCCTAGACCATGCTGAGCCTTCTTTAGATAACCCTGTAATAGTCTGCCCTGAGGACATAGCCGCCCCACCTCCAGCCTGCCTTGAGGAATTGGCCACCCAACCTCCTCCTGAAGGGATTAGCCCTAGAGTTATTAATCCTGTTTCACCAGATGAAACTGCAAATGAAAGCCCTGAAGCAAATGGCTTGGAAGATATTTCTAATTCTTTTCATGACCCACCCCCACCACCCCTCATTTCTTCTAGACCTATAACTAGACTAAAGTCCCAACAGGCCCCTAAAGGTGAGGTGCAAAGTATCACACATGAGGAGGTACGTTATACTCCAAAAGAACTGTGTGAGTTTTCCAATTTATATAGACAGAAATCAGGGGAATATGTGTGGCAATGGATTTTAAGAGTGTGGGATAATGGTGGGAGGAATATAAGGCTGGATCAGGCTGAATTCATTGATATGGGCCCACGAAGCAGAGATTCTGCATTCAGTGTTATAGCTAGAGCAGTTAGAAAAGGTGTTAACAGCTTGTTTGGGTGGTTGGTTGAAACATGGATCAAAAGGTGGCCAACATTACCTGAGGTTGAAATGCCAGAACTGCCCTGGTATAATGTAGATGAGGGGATCCAGAGGCTTAGAGAGATTGGGATGTTAGAGTGGATTTATCATGCAAAGCCTGCTCTTACACCCCAGGAATGTCCAGAGGATGCACCTTTTACCAGAACAGTGAGAAATAAGTTTGTGAGACTAGCACCATCATCCCTCAAGAGCTCTGTGGTTGCACTTCTCTGTAGGTCAGATATTACTGTAGGAACTGCTGTCACTGAGCTGGAATCCTTAAACACAATGGGGATGACAGGATCCCGAGTTGGCAGAAGCCAGGTGGCAGCACTTAATCACCAAAGACAGGGTAGACATGGGTATTATAATAGACAACAAACTCAAAGGAGGTATCAAAATTATATGACATGCAGAGATTTGTGGCATTGGCTAGTAAATCATGGGGTGCCTAGAAATACAATAGAAGGGCAGTCTACTAAATTCTTGTTGGAGCTGTATAAACAAAAGAGTTCTAGGTCAAGGGAACAGAAGTCTAACCTGAATTACAAAAACACAGAGTCACGGCCCCTTAACCAATTTCCAGACTTGAAACAGTTTACAGACCCTGAGCCCCTTGAATGAAGGGGAGGCCAGGTCCCTATGGGGGAGAAATCTGTTACACTGCCACAAATTTATACTGTTGACCTTCCTCTAAGTCTTCCCCAAGGAGACCGACGGCCTTTTACCAGGGTAACTGTGCATTGGAGAAAAGGAAATGATCAGATATTTCGGGGATTATTAGACACTGGTTCAGAAGTGACATTAATTCCAGGGGACCCAAAACGTCACTCTGGACCACCAGTCAGAGTGGGGGCTTATGGAGGCCAGGTGATCAATGGAGTTTTAGCTCAGGTCCGTCTCACAGTGGGTCCAGTGGGCCCCCGGACCCATCCTGTAGTTATTTCCCCAGTTCCGGAATGTATAATTGGCATAGACATACTGAGCAACTGGCAGAATCCCCACGTTGGTTCTCTAACTCGTGCAGTGAGGGCTATTATGGTGGGAAAGGCCAAGTGGAAGCCACTAGAACTGCCCCTACCAAGCAAAATAGTAAATCAAAAGCAATACCGTATTCCTGGAGGGATTGCAGAGATTACTGTCACTCTTAAGGACTTGAAAGATGCAGGGGTGGTGATTCCCACCACATCCCTGTTCCACTCTCCTATTTGGCCTGTGCAGAAAACAGATGGGTCTTGGAGAATGACAGTGGATTATTGTAAACTCAACCAGGTGGTAACTCCAATTGCAGCTGCTGTTCCAGATGTAGTATCATTGCTTGAGCAAATCAATACATCCCCTGGTACCTGGTTTGCAGCTATTGATCTGGCAAATGCTTTTTTCTCAATAGCCATTAGTAAGGACCACCAGAAACAGTTTGCTTTCAGCTGGCAAGGTCAGCAATATACTTTCACTGTCCTACCTCAGGGGTATATCAACTCTCAAGCCCTATGTCATAATCTTGTTCGCAGAGACCTTGATCGTTTCTCCCTCCCACAAGACATCACACTGGTCCATTATATTGATGATATCATGTTGATTGGACCTAGTGAGCAAGAAGTAGCAACTACTCTAGATTTACTGGTAAGGCATTTGCGTGTCAGCGGATGGGAGATAAATCCAACAAAAATACAGGGGCCTTCCACCCCAGTAAAATTTTTAGGTGACAGTGGTGTGGGGCATGTCGAGATATCCCTTGTAAGGTGAAGGATAAATTGCTGCATCTGGCCCCTCCCACAACCAAAAAAGAGGCACAACGCCTAGTTGGTCTTTTTGGATTTTGGCGACTACATATTCCTCATTTGGGTGTGCTACTCCGGCCCATTTATCGAGTGACCAGAAAAGCTGCTAATTTTGAGTGGGGACCTGAACAAGAGGAGGCTCTGTGACAGGTCCAGGCTGCTGTGCAAGCTGCTCTGCCACTTGGACCATATGATCCAGCAGATCCAATGGTGCTGGAAGTGTCAGTGGCAAATAGAGATGCTATCTGGAGCCTTTGGCAGGCCCCTATCTGAGAATCACAATGCAGACCCTTAGGATTTTGGAGCAAAGCCTTACCATCTGCTGCAGATAACTACTCTCCTTTTGAGAAACAGCTTTCGGCCTGCTATTGGGCCTTAGTAGAGACTGAACGCTTAACCATGGGCCACCAAGTTACCATGAGACCTGAGTTGCTTATCATGAGTTGGGTGTTTTGTGATCCACCAAGCCATAAATTTGGGCGTGCACAGCAGCACTCTATTGTAAAATGGAAATGGTATATACGAGATAGAGCCAGAGCAGGTCCTGAAGGCACAAGTAAGTTACATGAAGAAGTGGCACAAATGCCCATGGTTTCCACTCCTGCTGCCACATTACCTTCTCTTTCCCAGACCAGAGCTAAAGCCTCTTGGGGTGTTCCTTACAGTGAATTGACTGAGGAAGAGAAAACTCGGGCCTGGTTTACAGATGGTTCAGCACGATATGCAGGTACCACCCGAAAGTGGACAGCTGCAGCATTACAACCCCTTTCTGGGGTGTCCCTGAAGGACAGTGGTGAGGGGAAATCCTCCCAGTGGGCAGAACTTTGAGCAGTGCACCTGGGTGTTCATTTTGCTTGGAAGGAAAACTGGCCAGAGGTGCGTTTGTATACTGACTCATGGGCTGATGCTAATGGTTTGGCTGGATGGTCAGGGACTTGGAAAGGCCATAATTGGAAAATCGGTGACAAAGAGGTCTGGGGAAGAAGTATGTGGATAGACCTTTCTGAGTGGGCTTAAAACATGAAGATATTTGTGTCCCATGTGAATGCACACCAGAGGGTGACTTCAGCAGAGGAAGATTTTAATAATCAAGTGGATAAGATGACCCGTTCTATGGATACCAGTCAGCCTCTTTCCCCAGCAACTCCTGTTATTGCCCAATGGGCTCATGAACAAAGTGGTCATGGTGGTAGGGATGGAGGTTATGCATGGGCTCAGCAACATGGACTTCCACTCACCAAGGCTGACCTGGCTACAGCCACTGCTGAGTGCCCAATCTGCCTGCAGCAGAGACCCACACTCAGCCCCCGATATGGCACCATTCCCCGAGGTGAACAGCCAGCTACATGGTGGCAGGTTGATTACATTGGACCACTCCCTTCATGGAAGGGGCAGCAATTTGTTCTAACTGGAATAGACACATACTCTGGATATGGGTTTGCTTTCCCTGCACGCAATGCTTCTGCCAAAACTACTATCTGTGGGCTTACAGAATGCCTTATCCATTGTCATGGTATTCCACATAGTATTGCTTCGGATCAAGGAACACACTTCACAGCAAATGAAGTGCGGGAATGGGCACATGCTCATGGAATTCTCTGGTCTTACCATGTTCCCCATCATCCAGAAGCTGCTGGATTGATAGAATGGTGGAATGGCCTTTTGAAAACTCAATTACGGTGCCAACTAGGTGGCAAAAACTTGAAAGGCTGGGGTAATGTTCTCCAGGAAGCTGTGTATGCTCTGAATCAGTGTCCACCGTATGGTGCTGTTTCTCCCATAGCCAGGATCCATGGGTCCAGGAACCAAGGGGTGGAAATGGGTGTGGTGCCACTCACTATTACTCCTAGTGATCCACTAGGAAAATTTTTGCTTCCTGTCCCTGCTACCCTGAGTTCTGCTGGTCTACAGGTTTTAGTTCCAAAACGGGGTGTGCTTTCTCCAGGAGAAACAACAGTGATACCACTGAACTGGAAGTTAAGATTGCCACCTGGCCACTTTGGGCTACTTATGCCTCTGGATCAACACACCAAGAAGGGGATTGCATTATTGTCTGGGGTAATTGACCTTGACTATCAGAAGGAAGTAGGACTGCAACTACATAATGGAGGTAAAGAAGAGTTTTCTTGGAATATAGGAGATCCCCTGGGGCGTGTATTAGTACTACCATGCCCTGTGATTAAAATCAATGGAAAACTGCAACAACACAATCCAGGCAGGACCACTAATGGCTCTGAGACTTCAGGAATGAAGGTTTGGGTCACCCCACCAGGCAAAGAACCACGGCCAGCTGAAGTGCTTGCTGAGGGGAAAGGGAACATGGAATGGGTAGTGGAAGAAGGTAGTGAAAAATATGAACTTCGACCATGTGATCAGTTACAGAAACGAGGACTGTAATGCTGTTTTGTTTGTGTTATACTATTTAAGTTGTAAGATATCAAGTTTAAGAATGAATGTTGCCCAAGGATTTGCACGCTATTCTGGAGCGATTTAATGTGTTTCCAGTTATATGCAGGACAGTTGAGTATTGTCAGGTAAAAGAAAAAATGTGTGCTTATTTGTTTTCATTTGGAAATTAAGTATGGTCTAAGGTGATATATATTTATATATCACCTTAGACCAAGGTGCCAAGTTGACAAGGGGTGGACTGTCATGGTTAGGGACAGGTGTCAACTTGGCCAAGTTGTGGTACCTGTTCATCTGATTGGGCAAGCGCTGGCCTGTCTGTTGCAATGAGGACATTTCATACAATTAGGTCATGATCACGTCAGCTACATCCACAGCTGATTCCATTTGTAATCAGCCAAAGGGGAGTGTCTTCTGCAATTAGTGATGCTAAATCCAATCATGGGAAGCCTTTTAAGGAGGACTCAGAGGAGACACATTCCATTCCTGCTTTGGCTGGTGAGCCTCTCCTGTGGAGTTCATCCAGGCCATCCATTGGAGTCATCAGCTTCACAGCCTGCCCTGTGGATTTTGGACTCTGCGTTCCTACGGTCATGTGAGACACTTTCATAAATTTTAAATTTGCAAGTGTTCCCTGTTGATTCTGTTTCTCTAGAGAACTCTAACTAATACACAGGATAAGATAATGGGTAATTGGAGCTGAAGGGATACAGACTGTGCAACAGGACTAGATACAAAAACTCAAAAATGGGTAGCACAATAATACCTAAGTGTAATGTAACTATGTTGGAACACTGAATGAAGCTACACCTGAAATATAGTTTTTTGTTTGTTTGTTTGTATCTTTTGTTTTTGTTTTTTCTTTTTCCTTTTTATATATATATATATATATATTTTTTATTAGTATTATTTTAATTCTCTTCTCTATATTAACATTCTATATCTTTTTCTGCTGTTTTGCTAGTTCTTTTCCTAAATCGATGCAAATGTACTAAGAAATGATGATCATACATCTATGTGATGATACTAAGAATTACTGAGTGCATGTGTAGAATGGAATGATTTCTAAATGTTGTGTTAATTTCTTTTCTTTTTTTTGATTAATAAAAAAATTTAAAAAATAAAAAAATAACTAAAATGTTCTCATTTGCTTTGATACCAACTTAACTTCATTGTTATACAAACGCAGTGTTCCTATACCTCTCCATCCCTGCATATTCTCCAGTATTTTCCTTGTAGTTACCATGGCTTTACATTTAACATCTTCAAACTAAAATGCTCTCATATACTTTGATACCAATATAACTTCAGTATTATGCAAGCACAGTGTTCCTATGCCTCTCCATCCTCCCACCTTTATGTAGTTCTAGTAACAAGTTACAGGTTCATATGTTATGAGTCTAAAGCCACTTATTTATGATTATATGTTATGCATTTACCTTTTAGATTCTGTAGGAAGTATAAAACTGGGTTACCAAAAATACAGTAATACTGGTGTTTATATTTACTTATGTCATCTTTACTGGAGAGCTTTCTTTGTTCATCCGGCTTCAATCTATTGTCCATTGTCCTTTTCTTTCAATCTGGAGGACCCCTTAGTCTCTTATAGAGTTGGTCTAGTGGTGATGAAGTCCCTCAGCTTTTGTTTATTTGAGAATAATCTTGTCCTCATTTTTTTCCTTTTTTGCGGGATGTATCAGAACTTCATTCCTTTTCTTTTTAACATTCTTAACTTTTGATCATTCCATTCTACATATATAATCAGTAATTCACAATATCATCACATAGTTGCATATTCATCATCATGATCATTTCTCGGAACATTTGCATCTATTCAGAAAAAGGAATAACATGAAAATAGAAAAAAAAGATTATACATACCATATCTCTTACCCTTCCCTTTCATTGATCATTAGCACTTGAAACTAAATTTATTTTAACATTTGTTCCTCTTATTATTTATTTTTGTTCCATATGTTCTACTCATCTGTTGACAAGGTCGATAAAATGAGCATCAGACACAAGGTTTTCACAGTCACACCATCACATTATGAAAGCTATATCATTATACAATCATCTTCAAGAAACATGGCTACTGGAACACAGCTCTACATTTTCAGGCAGTTCCTTCCTGCCTCTCCATTATATCTTGAATAACAAGGTGAAATCTACTTAATGCATAGGAATAACCTCCAGAATAAACTCTCGACTCTGTTTGGAATCTCTCAGCCATTGATACTTTACTTGTCTCATTTTGCTCTTCCCCCTTTTGGTGGAGAAGGTTTTCTCAATCCCTTGATGCTGGGTCTCACCTCATTCTAGGGATTTTCTCAATTCCTTGATGCTGAGCCTCAGCTCATTCTAGGATTTCTTTCCCACGTTGCCAGGAAGGTCCACACCCCTGGGAGTCATGTCCCATGTATACAGGGGGAGGGTGGTGAGTTTTCTTGTTGTGTTGACTGGAGAGAGAGGCCACATCTGAGCAACAAAAGAGGTTCTCTTCGGGGTGACTTTTAGGCCTAGTTTTAAGTAGGCTTGACCTATCCTTTGTGGGGTTAAGTTTCATATGAACAAACTCAGCCTATAGCTTTGCTTGTCCCCACTGCTTGTGAGAATATCAAGAATTCAAGTTGGGAAAGTTGAATTTTCCCCTTTTCACCATTCCCCGAAGGAGGCTTTCCAAATACTTTTATTCACTGTTCAAATCACACTGGGATTTATCAGTTGCCCTCATTCTTGAAAGACAGTTTTGGCAGATATAGAATTCTTGGTTGGCAGTTTTTTGCTTTCAGCACTTTAAATTTGTCTTCCTGCAGCCTTCTTACCTCCATGGTTTCCAAGGAGAAATTGACATCTAATTTTACTCAGGCTCCTTTGTTCATATATATTGCTTATCTCATGTGGCTTTCAGAATTTTCTCTATTTTTGGCATTTGATTATAATATGCTGTGGCATGGGTCTATTTGGGATTATCCTGTTTGGAGTTTGTTGAAGTGTCTTGGATGTGTATATTCATGTTTTTCATCAAGTTTGGGCTGTTTTCATCCATTACTTCTTTGAATATTCTCTCTGCCCCTTTCTCTGTTTCTTCTCTTCAGGGGCTCCCACAATGCATATGCTGGTACTCTGAAGGTGTCCTGCAAGTTCCTCAAGCTCTGTGTACTTTCCTTCATTCTTTCCCCTTTCTGCTCAACTGGATGATATCAATTGTCTTATTTTCATATTCACTAATTCTTTTCTTCTTCCACCTCCAATCTGTTATTGAACCCCTCTAAAGAGTTTTGAATTTTGGTTACTGTGATTTTCAGCTGTGTTTGGTTCTTTTTCATAATTTCCATCTCTATTTTGCTGTTCTTTTTTTTATATGCTATATGGCAGGATCACATTTCATTCTTTTTCCATGTGAGTATCCCATTATTGCAGCACCATTTGTTGAAATTTTGTTTGTTTTTTTGTTGTTGTTGGTTTGCTTGCCTTTTTTTTTTTTTTTTTAGGAAAGTACCTGGGTTGGGAATGGAACCCAGGTGTCATGCATGGCAAATGAGAATTCTACTGAACTACCCTTCCACCCCTGCTGTTTTGTTATTCTTTTTGCTTCCATGTATCATTTTCCTGCTTTCCTTTAGTTCTTTGTTCATGTTTTCCTTTAGCTCTTTGAGCATATCTAGCACCATTAAAAAAACCTTTGATGTGTTCTGGGTCTGGTCCTCTTCATTGATGGTTTTAATGCTTTAATCTTCTCCTTTGCCTGGGCCATCCTGTCCTGTTTCTTCATGTTTTGTAACTTTTTCCTGAGACTGGGACATTTTGATATTTTTATGTGTTATTGCTGGAATTTAGACTCTGAGGCTTCCAATCCTTAAGCTTCTAACCAGCTAGTGTTAAGGTGGATCTTTCCTTGAATTCCAGGAGCAAACAACAAAAACAACAACAGAAGAAGAAGAAGGGAAAAATTAAACCCTTTTCCCTGTCTTTGCAGATTGACCTGTGTGAGTGTTCCCCTTCAGAGTTTATCCAGTGAATTTAGAGACTGGCTCCAGGCCAATGCATAGGGACCTTGCAGGTCCTTTGTCGACATATGTTTGTCTTGGGTATGTGAGTGTATCCCTAGGAATTCTCTCATTTACACAGATACGAATGGCCTATCTTTCCTAGGAAACAGTTTCCTTAGCACTGCACTGTGTTCACAGCCAGAAGCCCCCTGCCCTAGGCAGCATAACTTGACTGCCCTTCTGCAGCATCTGCCGGGGAACCTAGGAGCCACCTTCTCCACACAGGGCAGGATCTGGATAGAGAAAAACCCCCAGGCTACCTCCTGACAGATTGGGCCAGACATTCCTGCCTCAGAATGTGCGTGAGGGTGACTCTACTCCCACTGGAACTGGGACCTTCAATTGCTTCCTAGAGCTTTGGGAAAGATGGTTTTTGCTAGCTCTTGCTGGTTTTCAAAGCTGCTTTGCAGAGACAGGGGCCCTGAAGCATCTCATTCTGCCATCTTGATTGGGGCGGGGTTTAGTGTCAACTTTTGCTTCCCTGAAATTTTTAATTAAAATTTTTTATTGGCAAATTTTGTTTAAATTATGAAAGAACTGTGACCTCATGATAAGAACCTTACACTATGAGGACATGCCCCATAGTTTTGGTACTCACTACCAGATCCTTTCAGAAAGAAGAAACTATTTTAAAGAGAACCTTGGACATTTTGAGCAATTATTCACAATAGCCCAAGGAAAGAAGAAGAGTTCTCCCTTTCCTAAGTTTTACTTTATCAGACATCCAGCTCGACTAGGGTGTGAGGGATTATTTGTGATCCCCACAGTGGGTAGAAAGCAGGCACGGTCCTTTCTGAGCCACATACTTGTGACTCAGATTCTTGTCCTTGCTGAGCCCTTTTGAGGCCCTACACTGGGGGGTTGCCAGGAAAGTGGGGTGAGCTGGGGCCCATTCCTCATGCAGGTTGGAGCCCCACAGTCCTGGGTCTAACCTCTGAGGTGTGCTACCCTCAGCCCTTCCACACTCTTCCTGAAACAGAGACCATTAGGGTTAGATTTTGGGGTGGGGGGAGGGAATAAATGATTTCTGGGGGCAGTTAGTAGTCGGGGCAGGGCTTTCCCTTGGTGGGACCTCACACAGGTGTGCAAAGGGACTGCCTGAGGACAGTGTCGGTGCCCAGCCCTGACACCAGCCTGGGGAACGCGGGCACACACGGCCTGCCTTGCCCCTGTAGAGAAACCTGCTTATGAAATGCTGAACTCACACAAAGATTACATAAATATCTTGTTCACAGAAGATTCTGTTAAGTACTAGTACTCTGTAACATAATTTCCTCCATTTTTGCACATGCAATGCTAAGTCTTTCCTTTCCTTCCCCCAGCTATTGTTCTTGGTCCATGGCATATTCCTCTGGAAAGAGAATTTGAGCTCTTTTCACTCAAGTGTGTGTTGTGCCACCTCGTCCTGTTTGATGCCTGTGTGGCAGTTCATGTGTGCCCTTCCCAGTGCACTTGAGGGGGGAGCTGCAGGTCTCCTGGCTGCTCTCACCAGGTCCGCAAGTCTGCCTCACTTGCTGAAGATGAGTCTGGCCGTGTGGCCTTCTGATGGTTTTCCCTTCAGGCTGCATATCTTCCTGAGCTGGGGCAAGTTCTGGCTGGCTCTCCTGATCCTCACCTTGACTGGCAGGGTCTGTGCTTCCAATGACAGAGCTGCCTCCAGCATGTCTCCAGGCTGGGTGCATCAGCTATTTCAGAGTGGGAGACTCCTGTTCTGCCAGGTCTTTCTGTGTGGTAGGGTGCAACCTGGGGCTTTCTTCTGTCCCTGATAGGGAATTTGAACACAGGATTCAGGTGTGCCGCAGAAAGAGACCAGGAGGAAGTTGGAAGGAGCCCTGTGGAGGTGGCTCAGCCCTGCGGGCAGGGCTTGTGGCATTTAAGGAGCAGGCACTCCCAGGAGGTGTCCTTTGGGCAGGCAGTGGTGTTTGATTTCCTGTGCCCTTTTTAGCCATGATAATATTCACAGTATCTGACAGTATCATCAAATGAATAAGGGTAAGACTTATTTGAAAATGTTCAGATTTGGAATGGCTTTTTTTTTTTTTTAATATATGGGCAGGCACCAGGAATCGAACCTGGGTCCTCTGGCATGGCAGGCAAGCGTCCTTGCCTGCTGAGCCACCGTGGTCCGCCCGCTTTTTTTTGTTTTGAATTGAACGTGTACTGGAAGGATATCTTCTTGAAGTTATTTTTTAAATAAATTTCTGGTATTCCCTGTGGTGGTATTATTTACTTCTTCCTAATCTTCAGAAGCTTTCATTAGTCCAGGATGTTCTGGAATTTATACTTTCACTGCATCATGAGGACTACTGGAAGCTACTCAAGAAACTTGTGAAAACAATTGAGATGAAAATCGGCCCCTAATTGTTAGAGCACACTAAGTTGAGCATTGATATTCAGCTGTGCTTGTTGTTAGTAAAGGACCAAAACTACTGGAGTGTAATTGTAAAACTTCTTTCGGTGGGGGGAGGGGAGACTGTGTGACTGACAGCTGGGTGAGTTGCCCAGCCCCGTGCCCTGCTCCACTGTGTGCTTTTTTTCTCCTTTCCCCTTTTCTTCCCCAACTAGGTTGTCCTGGCCAGGGATCTGGCAACCTCCAGAGAATGTGCTAGTGAGTAACAGTCCCCAGGAGCTCTGGGTGGGAGGTGCAGGGAAGGGTGGTCCTCTGTGTGGCACCTGCTAATGGGTGGTCTGGAGAGTCCGGGTGGTCTCAGAGACCTCAAAGATGATGTGTACCTGAAGGTGGGATGTCTGGTTTCTGAAGAACTTTAGTTTGTATTAGTTACATTTACAAGTTATGTCATTAGGGTGTTTAAAATTTTTTTAACTGTTTCCAACTTTATTAACTCATTTGTTTTTCATGTTAAGTTAAAATTCTAGAGAAATGACACATTATAAAAGAGAACAAGCTCCCGTATGTAACCCGGGATCTAGATGTGATGTCACGCCTAGATCACCCCTTCTTTGTTAAATTGTACTTCACGTTTCAGGATGACGAAAAGCTATGTATCCTTTGAATGCCCCAAGCATCTGAAAGCACATCAGACTACCCTTATCGTTTTGTTTGTGCTCTTAAGTGGAATATTCTAAATACATGTAATCCCTTGGATTACTGACATTCCAAGAGACAGCAAGGGAGCGCCACAAGCACAGTAGCGGCTCACTGAAATTGGATGTTATTTTGAAAGGACATCAGCAAAGATATTTGTTAAGGTTGTCATTGATACAGTCCTTTCTAAGGATTGTTCTTTATTATTTTAGCTTGATGGTTGCTAATCCTTCTTGTGAGATGTTGCTAGGCAACATTCCCTCACTTCTTTTAGGTCGCTTGGGCTCAGATGAAGCAGGGATCAGAGAGTGAGGAGGAATACCTCTTGAGCATCAGAGGATACATGAAAGGGAGGCATTAGTATGTCTGCCCTCTTTGGCCAGGGTATATGGGGTTTGATTGGAGAGGGAATCTTTCCCAAAGTCATCTGCTGGGCGAGCAGTCCAGAAAGTGAGCCCCGGAGCCCAAACCCATCCCCCAGGATGCCCAGCTCCAGGAGCCCTTTGGCTTTCCCTTCGCTTGGTGGTGTTTCTGACCCCTCAGTTCCTCTCACTCTCCAGGACTGTCCAAAGAGTCTCCAGCAGAGACTGCATGCTGGGTTGCTTTTTGCTTCTTTCGGTATCTCCTGCTCCCCTGATTTCACATGGAATCCCTGGAGCAGTGTCTTTTTTTTTTTTAAAGGCTTTTGCTTAGGAATCAGAGATGGGGGCACCATGGGCTGCACATCAAGCTGTCAGGGTGCCATCACCCTGTGTAGTCCTGCTTGCCTTTGGTCTTGCCTGTTGTGCTGCCCATCCTGCCAGTTCCCCTGAGCTCCCCAGCCTCTTCCCTCTGGCTCCCTTTGCCCAGCTACACTGTCCTTCCTCCCAACAGATGATCTTAGCTTCTGCTTGGCCAAGAGAGAAGTTGGGCTGTCCATTCAGGTTTCCTCAGCCTTTGAGTCGGTCCTTTTCCTCCCATCCCCCTTCCCTCCCTTCTCCCTTCACATCTCAGAGGAGCTCCCTCCCCTGAGCCTGCCACCCTCAAAGCTAGTCTAAGTCCCTGCTGAGGACTTGCCTTTCCCACTCCAGCCAGGGTGAGCCTGACCCCTCTCCTTCCTTCCAGCGCAGTTGGTAATCCCTTCCCCTCCCCTCTGAGCAAAAACCGTGCTTCATCCTGCTTCCACTTGTAACACCATTGTCTGGCTTTCTCAGATGCCATCCAAATCTGTTTTTGTAGAAATATTTGTTGAGTGCCATATCTAGGGAGCAGCTGATAGGTTTCGCGATGCCCCTGCCCTCTGGAGCTTAGCTGAGTGGAGGAGTGTTATACCCAGTGCAGTCATTCAGCATTTTATGTACTCTCAGACAGCAGGATATGCTCCTTGGAAGGCAAGCTTATCCTGGTAGTTGTAATGATGGCCTCTTTTGGCTCAGGTGGTCAGGGAAGGGTGCTTAGTGGAGGCAGCCCTGGACGTGTGGGTAGGGCTGTGCCAACAGAAGGGAAGCAGGACCACACTGGGCAAGGGGAGCCCTACAGGCCTGGGATGGGTTGTGAGGGTCTGGATTTTCTTCTGAGCGTGATGGAATCCAGGGAGGGTTTTGAGTGGGTAGTTGGGGGTTGTGTCTGGCTCTGTATTGCCATGTAGAGAGGCTGTGGCTGTGTGCAGACCAGGTTAGATGGCCCAGTGGGAGTGGCGGTAGTGCCTGCGGGCAGAACCAGGTGCAGGAGGGGAGTCTAGATGCCTCTTTTGTGGGCGTTTGCCTTCAATGTTTGCCTGGGTGTGGTACTGTCAGTGCTTAGCTGGAGGAAACAGGGGAGAAGACTAGGCTGGGGCAGGTGCTGAGTTGGCCTCACCCCATCTGGTGGCCCTCACTGTGGAGGGCCAAGGAGAACTGCCATGGCAGGTGTGCACAGCATAATCTGTCAGTGGAGTGGCTGAGACCCCTAGTGGGGGCTGAGGGTGAGGCTGGAGGCCTGAGGTTGGGACGAAGCGGGCAACCCAACCCAGAAGATGGGAGTTGGTGTCACCAGGGAAGCAGGAGGCTGGAGGCCTTGAGTCCATGCAATGAGGTGGTTTTCAGTGGAGCATGCAGCCAGCCTAGGCAGCTGTTGCAGAATGGCCCAGTAAATGAACCTGGCCCATGGAAGTTGCGGTTTTGTCACAGATGGGCAGTAGGGAAATGGAAGCAGTGCAGAGACCCTGTCTTCCCAGTGGCTTTGCCTGAAAGGAGTAGGGAGGTCTGGTTGCTGAGGGTGGGGGAGGGGCTGGGGGAAGTCTCTGCCTGTTTTCAGCTCTTATAGAATGTTTGCCTCTAGGCCCATAGCTGCTCTCATCTCCCCCTGGTTCCAATATCACTGCTTATGTCCACCTCTGTTCCTATGTGTCTCCCCCTTCTGTCCCTACCTCTCATAAATCAGCTGTAAGTGACCTCTAAAAACCCAGAGGGGCCACTCCACCTTCTGAGCCTCTCAACTTCCAGCTGGCCCCTGGGCTCTCCTTCCTCATGCCTCCCAAGGAACCACACAGCCACACCTCTGAGCCTTAGGACTCTCTGGCCCTGAACTCCCTGCAGAGCCTGTGGGTGCATGTTTTGTTCTGGTGAGGCTTGGGCAGAACCTCATACTGGGTTTTGTCTTCTTGCAAGTTCACGTCTAGTGGATCAGGCCACTTGGAGTCTAGGCAAGAACAATCTTGCATTCTCATTTTCCAACGGGCTTGGTCAGCGTAAAACATGTGGAGGATGGATTTCAGGTTCTTTGTCCAGTGGTATATGCCACCTTTGATTTTTAAGACAGATTCCCAAGGCCAAGAGGACTGTGTGGGCTGCTCACCTCCAGCAGGAATGAGGCCCAGGCCTCCTGCCCCACTCCAAATCCTGGTGGTCTGCATCGTGTTAAGGAAGAGAAGCCCAGCTGTGAACACCACAGCTATACTTGCAGAGTGGGAGGCAGTTTGTCCTGCTGCCCTGGACAGCATTTACCTATTGTTGTCTGGGAGTGACCGCAGGGGTGAACCCACCTCAGGGCAGGTGAGGGCCCAGCAGAGCATGGGGCAGGCCTGCGGCAGATTGTGGAAGGTTGGGGAAACTCCCAGGCTGATGGAACAGGAGTGCCAACAGCCCTTCTGCCTTCTGGAGTCCAGCTTCATTGGGTTCAGGAAGGTGAGCCATACCCAGGAAGGTAAGCGGTCCCCTCCCTGCTCAGCTGCTGTGCTGGCATGGTAACCAGAGCTGGCTTGGTCGGGGTACCCCCCTCTCTGGCACATGTGAAGACCAAGGAGATTCTGGTTCTGTCATCGGCTGGCCAGTGCCCCTCCTCACCTCCCGCCAGGCCCAGTCTTGAAGCACTTGCTGCCCTTCATCATGTCCACTCTCACTGACTGGGGAAACTACCACACTGGGTGTCATGAATCTGGGCTCAGGTCTTGTGCCTTGTTGGCATGTGACCTTGAGGAAGTTGCCTAACCTCTAGGGGCCAGGGTTCCTTTTCTATGAAGTGTGGCATTGGGCTCACCACCTGCTGGGCTCTCTGCCACAGGACTGGGACTGGGAACCTCACAGACCTGGAGCATTGGTTCAACTGAGGGAGGAAGAAAACATGCTTAGGATGTGAGAGTACTTCTGCGGTCAGAGAGAACCTGGGAGTCAGTGGAGCTGTGATCCTAAACATTCAAAACCTGACAGTCACCTGAGCTCCACAGCTGAGCAGAGAACCAGAAGTATCCCTTATGCAGGAAACAGGAACCCAGTGAGTGCCAGATAAGGGGCCAAGCCTGAGAAGCCAGAAGAGGTGAGAAGCTGCTCCCCACCCCGGCTGTGGCCGAGCCCTACCCATGGGCCTGCAGGCTCCTGGGCAGGTGGGATTCTGAACTAGCAAGGCTTTGGTGGGCACAGCTGGGGCCATCTGCCCAAGAGCTGTGTGGGGACAGATGTGGGCCAGAGCAGAAAGCCCAAGTGGTTGGTGCCCTTGAGGCTCTCACCACTTGCAGGCCAGTGGCAAAGAGGACACAATGCCCTGCAGCATGGGCTGGGCAAGGCAGGGAAGGGGACAGGCCCAGACTCTCTGTGTTCCCTAGAATTAAGGAGAGGCTTGAGTTTTGTTTCAGGCTTCTGTTTAAAATTGTCTGAGCTAGAAGGGTTTGGATGGCGAGAGATGGGGCAGGACAAGGAGCAGCTTCTGGCAGGGTTGGTTGCTGTTCCATTCCTTTCTGGATGTTGTCCACTTGCACTGCAGCTTCAGGCTCCTTCCTCAGAGAGATGGCAACACCTGAGCAACAGAACTGAGCTGGCTAGCCAGTCTGAGCACGAGGCCACCACTTCTGGTCCCTCAGAACCCCTGCTCTGGTAGATGAGGCCCGGCTGGGTCACTGAGTCCTGGCAGCCAGGGAGGGGCACAGAACCTATAGATTTCCTTTAATAGTAGGCACAGGTTTCTGGGGCATATTATCCTGCTAATCTCCCACGTTAATGGGATATTATTATAAATGAGATTCATGCATAATTCTATGAGTGAAGGTGATAAGGACTGAGAAATAAGAGAAATTAATAATTTATAGACAGAAGAGAACATGAGTGTTTTTTCAGGTCCTACAAATAGATAATACTTAGTTTATAACCAGCATTTGGCTTGTTATAATTTAAATTTAATTTAATTTAAAAGAATACAAATGAATTACAGCTTGGTGGTGACTGAGGGATGGGTGACTGGTCCTCAGCTTTGGAACCAGTGCTGGCCTACAGGTTGCAGTGAGAAGTTAATGAAATGTCTCTTCTCTTTCCAAACTTGTCACTTGTGAATGTGGAGCAGAATGTTCCTGTAAGGAGTGTATGCAGGAATGGATTCTTAGCCCAGCACATGGTGGGGCTCACTGCCTATTAGTGGCATGATTATGAAGGAGGATATTCCCCTCCCTGAGGGAGCTGTCCTTTGTGCCTGTGAAGCCAGCCCAGGAGCCATCAGTGCCACACTTAGGGGAGCAGCTTTGATTTTGGCCTGCAGTGCTTCCCTTTCCTTGAGGCAGGTATGCCCTCTGAGATAGTGCAGTCCAGGGGGACAGTCTGAGCTGAGGTCTTGTGCTCTTTCAGGGACTGTGTCCTTGTTTTCTTGGTGAGAAACCCCTTCACTGGTGTCTGGAGACTGGTCCTGGGGTAGGTCATTTCAGGACCTGGGATTTGAGTTAGACCGGTTGCAACTGATCTGACCACAAACACCTTCTGTTTTTGTTTAATTAAAAAAAATGGGGGGCTGTTTAGGTTAGTTTAAAAAACAATTTTATACTCTTCTTTAACTATACTCAAGATTTTGGCCATAGTTATGCCAAAAATGGAGAACTACTTAAATCATTTGCAAAATTGGTTCCTTTGATGAGACCTGCACTCGATTTTACACAGCTGAGATCGTGTCTGCTCTGGAGTACTTGCATGGCAAGGGCATCATCCACAGGTGAGTCCTGCAGGGTTGCCTGCAAGACCCTGCAGAACCACAGCTGATTCTGCCACTTGGCAGTCAGGAGCAGAAGAGGGCTGACTTGTTTAGACCAGGATTTAAAGTTGGCACTTGTGAGTGAGTTTCAGATTATTAGCAGAGTAAATTGAGTAATTTTAACTCAGAGCTAGTAACTCCTTTAGGGTCTGCAATAGTCCTTTAAAATAACAAATCACTTTGCTGTCCTCTGTTGGTTTATTTCCTGCTCCCTCTCGTGTACATGGTTCTCATTCCTTGGATTTTTGCTGGAGATAATGCAGAGTAAACTTCTATTTCCTTCACATGAGCTGTTAGTACATTTCATGGATGTCGACATTAATGGGATATTATTATAAATGAGATTCATGCATAATTCTATGAGTGAAGGTGATAAGGACTGAGAAATAAGAGAAATTAATAATTTATAGATAGAAGAGAACATGAGTGTTTTTTCAGGTTCTACAAATAGATAGTACTTAGTTTATAACCAGCATTTGACTAGTTATAATTTAAATTTGTTTAATCAGATAGAAACATATAGTTTTAGTTTGTAACATTTTAGCAGAAAGCTTCATTTGGCAAGTTTTGGTTAACTACACACATTTAGGAAAAAAGCTTTCATAGTATTTTAAAAAGCTTTTTCCTTCATTAAATAAGGGACTAGTGAGAATTTTGCTTACAAGTTACGGTCTTTGCCAAAGGAGTCATCACCCTCCAGGGTCAAAACTGGCTTATGGCATTGAGACTCTGACTGGGTGAGGGCTGAGAGGAGCTGGCTCCTGCCAGGAGTCCATGGAACAACATCAAGAGGCTCGCAGACCTTAAACATCAGCTCAACCCATTTATATGGTTTTTCTTTTTCTCTTGCCAGTGATTTTTTAGGACTTGATTCTTTGTAGCCATTTTGATTAATTATTTTATTTTTTCCCTTGTAACTTCTGTGGTGTGATTCTTTCTGGTCTGATTTTCCATGACTTTCTGGCAAAGTCAAATTGAAAGTGTTCATAAAATATTTATTTTATGGGTTAAAATGATAGGTTATACTTCAGACATGTATTCCAGAGGATTAGGGAAGATAGTGGAGTAGGAACCTATAGAAATCAGACCCTCCACCAAAACAAGTACTGAACTGATGGGAACTATCTGAATCAGTGTCATGAAACTCTGGAGTCTAGTGGAGCTGCATCCAGGGAAGCACTGAAGGAAAAAGCTGGTAAAATGCCATAAACATCTGTGAATTTCACTCTCCATGCAGTGGTTACTCTTCCCTATCCCCCAGCCACGTAGCAGGCAGCAGTGGGGACTGCAGCCCAGATTCCTGGTGCAGCTTCCTGGGGTTAGGGTGGGCTACAAAGACAAACTCCTCCAAAGTCCTGGGGAGTATGGTCTGGCCAAGGATTACTGCTGTTTTTCAGCTACTTGAATTCCTGGGGGCTGTCTCTGAGGGAGGCTATTTTGCTAATCACCCTCCAGGAAAAGCAGCAGAGGAGTTTTAAAGACACAGAATCATTTTCCCCTTCTGTTCTCTTACTATTTCCCATTTGGGCGCAAAAAATGTTTGGAAAAGTCACAAGTTGACAGCTCCAGCCTTCAGCAGCAAAAACACCAATACAACAACACCTAGCAGTCTCAGAGGAATGGGGGCAGGCATGTAGATTTCTGAAATAACAACAACATAATACTCAGAATACCCGGTTCTCAACAAAAAAATTACAGGGCAGGCCATGGAGGCTCAGCAGGCAAGAACGCTTGCCTGTCATGCCAGAGGACCTGGGTTCGATTCCTGGTGCCTGCCCATGTATAAAAAAAAATCACAAAACACTCAAAGAGACAGGAAAGTAGTGCCCATTTACAGAAAAAAAGAATTTGCCAGAAACCATCCCTGGGGAAGCTTATGCATTGGAACTTAGTCAAAGACTTAAAATCAACTCTTTTAGTGATATGTTAATGACCCAAAGGAATCCATATACAAAGGACAAAAGAAAATTAGGAAGATATCTGAACAAATAAAAGCAGGGAAATTATAAAAAGGAAACAAATAAATTTTGGAGCTGCAAAGTACAATAATTGCAATGAAAAACTCAGATGGATTTCACTGTAGGCTTGAACAGGGAGAAGAGAGGATCGGTGAACTTGAAGGCAAGATGTGCCAGTATGAGTCTGTTCAAACCCCAGAAAAGCCATGTCCTTTAATCCTCATTCATTATTGTTGGGTGGGATCTTTTTGATTATCCATGGAGACGTGACTTACCCAATTGCAGGTGGTAACTTTCGATTAGATGGTTTCCTTGGAGATGTGTTTCTACCCATTCAAGATGGGGTTTGTTTACTGGAGCCCTTTAAGAGGGAAACATTTTGGGAAAAGCTACAGGGCTCATCCAGTGAGAGACCTTTGGAAATGAAGAAGGGAAACACCTCCTGGGGAGCTTCATGAAGCAAGAAGCCTGTAGAGAAAGCTAGCAGAAGTCACCATGTTCTCCATGTACCTTTCCAGTTGAGAGAGAAGCCCTGAATTTCATTGGCCTTCTTGAATCAAGGGATCTTTCCCTGAATGCCTTAGGTTGAATATTTCTATAGCCTTGCTTTGACTTGGACATTTTCACAGCCTTAGAGCATGTGGATTTGCAACTTAACAAGTTCCCCTTTTTAAAAGCTGTCCCATTTCTGTTATGTTGCATTCCAGTGGATTGCCAAGTAGAACACAAGACAATTGAAAATATCCACTGTGAGAAGCAGAAAGAAAAAAATAATAAAGAAAAATGAACATATCCTGAGGGATCTGTGGGATGCTGTCAATAAAACCAATGTATGCATCTTTGGAATCCCAGAAGAACAAGAGAGAATGAGGAAGGGACAGAAAGAATATTTGAAGAAATAAGAGACTCTAAGAGATCTGTACCAAGATTATTAGAGTGAAATGGTCAAAATCCAAACACTAAGAATTTTAAAAAACAGCTAGAGAGAAATGACTTGTTAAATATAAGGGATTCCCAATAAGATTAAGAGCAGATTTCTCATCAGAAACCATGGAAGCTAGTAGATAGCAGAATGGCACATTTAAAGTCCTTAAAGAAAAAAAAAACACCGCAAACCTAGAATTAAACATCTGGCAAAATTACCTTTCAAAATGAAGTTGAAATTAAGACATTTATACATAAACAGAAGCTGAAAGAATTCATTATCAGAAGACCTGTCTATAAAAATGCTAAAGGATGCTTCAGGTTAAAATAAAAGGACACTGGACAGAACTTGAAGCCATACGAAGACATAAAAGACATTGGTGAAGGTCACTATATAGGTAAATATACAACACTGTATTATTATATTTTTTATTTAAAAAAGTCTTTTACACCCCTATGTGACTGAACAACCAAATGCATAAAATAACATTATAGATCTTTGTTAATGGGCATAACATGTATAAAGATGTAATGTGAGACAATAACAACATAAAGAGAGAAGGACAGAGATGTAGGAGTAGAGAATTTGTAGACTCCTGAAACTAGGTTTGTACTAGTGAAACAAAATTATTAGCTTATTGCAATTACAAAAATCACTAAGAAAAAACTAAAAATTTATAGAGAAAAGGAAAGAAGGGAATCAAAATTGTACACTACAAAATACTGACTAAGTTTAGTTATGAAATAGAAACTAAATCCAAAAAAAGGCAGTAATGGAATAATTGCAATGGAGTTTTAGATTTTACAACAAATGCACAAGCAGCTAAGAAAAAATAGACAAAATGTCCTTCAAAATTTAAAACTTTTGTGCAGCAGTGGATATTATCAAGAAAGTGAAAAGACAACCTAGAGAATGGGAGAAAATACTTGGAAACTATATATCTGATGAGGGCTTAATATCCAGAATGAATGAAGAAACTACAACTCAACAACGGAGACAAAAAACCCAATTTTTAAAATGGTTAAAGGATTTGAATAGACATTTCTCCAAAGAAGATAGTCAAATGTCCAGTAAATGCATGGAAAGATACTCCACATCATTAATGTGCTGCTTTGAAAGGATGTATTCCCCTAGAAAAGCCATGTTTTAATCAAAATCCCATTTCATAAGGTAGAATAATCCCTCTTCAATACTGTCTGTTTGAAACTATAATCAGATCATCTCCCTGGATGATGTGATTTAGTCAAGAGTGGTCGTTAAACTGGATTAGGTGATGACATGTCTCCACCCATTTGGGTGGGTCTTGATAGTTTCTGAACTCCTGTAAAAGAGGAAACATTTTGGAGAATAAGAGATTCAGAGAGAGCAAAGCAGAATGACATAGCCACGAGAAGCAGAGTCCACCAGCCAGTGACCTTTGGAGATGAAGGAACATGCCTCCCAGGAGCTTCTTGAAACAGGATGCCAGGAGAAGAAGCAAGAAGATGACACCATGTTTGCCATGTGCCCTTCCAGATGAGAGTGGAACCCTGACCGTGGTCACCATGTGTCTTTCCAGATGATAGAGGAACCCTGACCGTGTTCACCATGTGCCTTTCCAGATGAGAGAGAAACTCTGACTGTGTTCACCATGTGCCTTCTCACTTGAGAGAAACCCTGAACTTCTTGAACCGAGGTATCTTTCCCTGGATGCCTTTGATTGGACATTTCTATAGATTTGTAATTGAGGCATTTTCTTGGAACTGTAAACTAGCAACTAATACAATTCCCCTCTTTAAAAGCCATTCCGTTTCTGGTATATTGCATTCTGGCAGCTAGCAAGCTAGAGCAATTAGTTCTGAGGGAGAGTAAATTAAAACCATAATGAGATACCACATCACACCCACTCTGATGGCTATTACCAGAAAACCTGAAAATGACATGTTGGAAAGAAAATAGAGAAATAGGAACCCTCATACATTGTTGGTGGAAATGTAAAATGGTGCAACTGTTTGGAAAGCAGTTTGGCAGTTCCTGAGAAAGTTAATTGCAGAATTACCTTATGACCTGGCAAGTCCATTCCTAGTTATATACCCCCAAAGATTTGAAGGCCAGGACTCAAACAGATAATTGTACACCAATGTTCATAGCGGCATTATTCACAACAGCCCAAGTGTGTATCAGCAGATGAATGAGTAAACAAAATGTGTTCTGTGCATCCAATGGAATATTACTCAGCTGTCAAAAGAAGTGAAATGCTGGGCCCTGCTTCAACCTAAGTGAACCTTGAAGGCATCCTGTTGAGTGAAATAAGCCAACACAAAAGAACAAATATTGTATGATTTCACTTATGTGAGATACTTAAATAGGCAAATTCATAGATAGAAAACAGAACAGTGGTCACCAGAGTGGTGAGTGGGGGATGGGGAGTTCTTGCTAAGAGAGTTTTTGTTTGGGATGATGATAATAGTCTGGAATAGAGTGGTGAAAGTTAAACAGTCTTGCCAATGTATTTCATGTCAAATAATTGTCCACTTGGCTTCTGGGACAAGATGGTGGCTTAACAATGTGCGCATTTTAGTTCGTCCTCCAGAACAACTGCTAAATGACCAGAAACAGTACAGAACAGCTCCTGGAGCCACGATAGTGACCAGACACACAGCGTACCCAAATCTGGACCGGCTGGACCAGCTGCAAGCACCCCCCCAGAACCATGAGTTCCCAACCAGACCAACCAGCTCTGCAAGAAATACTAAAGGGAACACTAGAGACAGATATGAAGACAGAAGAGAGAGGTGTGGAGAAGAGTGTAGAAAGGAAGACTATGAGTAAAGGTAAAAAGAAGGAAAATTAGATATGACATATAAAATCCAGAAGGCAAAATAGTAGAAGAAACTACTACCTGTGCAGTAATAACACTGAATGTTAATGGATTAAACTCTCCAATCAAAAGACATAGTCTGGCAGAATGTATTAAAAACAGGACCCATCTCTATGCTGTCTCTACTCAAAGGGCCTGAAGCCAAGGACACAAATGGACATTTACACACCAATGTTTATAGCAGCATTATTAACAATTACCAAGAGATGGAAACAGCCAAAATGTCCATCAACAGACAGTTGGCTAAACAAACTGTGACATTTACATAAGATGGAATATTATGCAGCTGTAAGACAGAGTAAAGTTATTAAGTATGTAACAACATGAATGGACCTTAAGGACATTATGCTGAGTGTGATTAGCCAGAAACAAAAAGACAAATACTGTATGGTCTCACTGATATGAACTGACGTTAGTGGATAAACTTGGAATATTTCCTTGTAACAGAGACCATCAGGAGATAGAAATAAGGTAAGATATTGGGTAATTGGAGCTGAAGGGATACAGATTGTGCCCCAACAGGATTGAATATAAAAACTCAGAAATGGACAGCACAATATTTCCTAACTGTAATACAATTATGTTAAAACACTGAATGAAGCTGAATGTGAGAATGATAGAGGGAGGAGGGCTGAGGCATAAATGAAATCACAAAGAAAGATAGATGATAAAGATTGAAATGGTGTAATCTAGGAATGCCTAGAGTGTATAATGATAGTGACTAAATATACAAATTTAAAACTCATTTTTTGCATGATGAAGAACAAAAGAATGTCATTACTGCAGGGTGCTGAAAATAGATGGTACTTAATATTTAAAAATTTAAACAAATGTGTGAGACTAAAGCAAAAAATGTTTATTTGGTACAAATCTATACTTTGACTAATGCATCTCCTAATATAACTTATGTAGATAGTTAATTGAACACCTTAAGTACGTGGAACTTTGTATAGGACATGAGAGCTTGTTGGTTTGTCCAGGTGATGCCCTGATGAATCCCAGAGTGATTTGATCAGTGAGTGGAAAAGTATTTGCAAAGTCCCCTTAAGGGAATGATGAGAATGGGGGAAAACTCAACTTCCCCAAGTTGAATTCTTGATATTCTCACAAGCAGTGTGGACAACCAAAGCTATAGGCTGAGCCTCCAGTCTTGGGGTTTGTTCATATGAAACTTAATCCCACAGGGGATAGGTCAAGCCTACTTAAAATTAAGCCTAAGAGTCACCCCCAAGAGAACCTCTTTTGTTGCTCAGATGTGACCTCTCTCTCCAGCCAACGCAGCAAGCAGACTCACCACCCTCCCCCTGTCTATGTGGGACATGACTACCAGGGGTGTGGATCTTCCTGGCAGCATGGGACAGAAATCCCACAATGATCTGAGATTCAGCATCAAGGGATTGAGAAAAACTCTAGAATGAGCTGAGACCCAGCATCAAGGGATTGAGAAAACCTTCTTGACCAAAAGGGGGAAGAGTGAAATGAGACAAAGTGTCAATGGCTGAGAGATTCCAAACAGAGTTGAGAGGTTATCCTGGAGGTTATTCTTATGCATTAAATAGATATCACCTTGTTATCCAAGATGTAATGGAGAGGCTGGAGGGAACTTCCTGAAAATGTAGAGCTGTGTTCCAGTAGCTGTGTTTCTTGAGGATGATTGCATAATGATATAGCTTTCACAATGTGACTGTGTGATTGTGAAAACCTTGTGTCTGATGCTCCTTTTATCTACCTTGTCAACAGATGAGAGAAACATATGGAATAAAAATAAATAATAGGGGGAACGAATGTTAAAATAGATTTAGTTTGAAATGCTAGTGATCAATGAAAGGGATCAGTAAGGGGTATGGCCTGTAAATTTTTTTTTTCTGTTTGTTATATTTTTCTGTTGTCTTTTTATTTCTTTTTGTGAATTGATGCTAATGTTCTGGGAAATGATCATGATGATGAATATGCAACTATGTGATGATATTGTGAATTGCTGAGTATGTGTTGGGAATGTTTGTTTCTTGTAATTTTTTTAATTAATAAAAAATTAAAAAAAATAATTGTCCACATATTGTAGCTAAAGTGGTATTTGATATACATATTTTACCACAATTGAAAATAAATAATTTTTAAAAAGCAAGAGACCAGGTTTTGGAGTCAGGCCTCTATTCAGATTCTATTCCTTCTGGCCAGTGGTACTCCAGAGTTGGCTGTAGAGATAACTTAGAATTCCAGGAATTCTGCTAGCCAGTTGTTAAATTAACTTGGCTATGAGTCACAGGTAAATAAGTTTACACTTAAATAATTATATTAAAAACAAAGGCATGGAACTTCCGGAGAAGATGGCGGCTTAGTAAGACGCGCGGGTCTTAGTTTCTCCTCCAGAAAAGCAACTAAAGAAACAGAAACAATACGAAACAGCTCCCGGCGTCACGACAGAGACCAAAAAAGACAGCGTACCCCATTCTGGAACAGCTGAACGGGTAGGGAGAATCCACTGCGGTGAGATACCCGAGGGGTGCACGTTTTCCCGGCTGGGGTGGCTGGCGTCTGGGGTCCCCTCCACGCACGTGGCTCCCCGGTCTGACTGGGAACATTCGATAGCGGGGCCCTCCCGTCACGCTTGGCGTCTCGGGCCAGCTGGGCAATTTGGACCGGCACTCCCCCAAGCCACGGCCAGCGTCCCCCGCCTCCACGCGCGGTTTCCCGGGCCGACTGCCCCGCAGACAAACGACCGCCACGAGCGCCACCTACTGGGCAGGAAAAGAAAAACAGAGCCCAGAGATTCCACAGAAAAACCTTTCAACCAGCTGGGTCCCACACCCAGGGAGATCTGATCAAATGCCCAGACACCAGCAGAAAATAATGGATGACGCTCGGAAAATTGAAGATATGGCCCAATCAAAGGAACAAACCAATAGTTCAAATGAGATACAGGAGCTGAGACAACTAATGCTGAATATACGAACAGAAATGGAAAAACTCTTCAAAAACCAAATCAATAAATTGAGGGAGGACATGAAGAAGATATGGGCTGAACAAAAAGAAGAAATAGAAAATCTGAAAAAACAAATCACAGAACTTGTGGGAGTGAAGGACAAAGAAGAAAAAATGGAAAAAACAATGGATACCTACAATGGTAGATCTAAAGAGACAGAAGCTACAATTAGTGAACTGGAGGATGGAACAACTGAATTCCAAAAAGAAACAGAAACTATAGGGAAAAGAATGGAAAAACTTGAGCAGGGAATCAGGGAACTGAATGACAATATGAAGCGCACAAATATACGTGTTGTGGGTGTCCCAGAAGGAGAAGAGAAGGGAAAAGGAGGAGAAAAACTAATGGAAGAAATTATCACTGAAAATTTCCCAACTCTTATGAAAGACCTAAATATACAGATCCAAGAAGTGCAGCACACCCCAAAGAGAATAGACCCAAATAGGCGTTCTCCAAGACATTTACTAGTTAGAATGTCAGAGGTCAAAGAGAAAGAGAGGATCTTGAAAGCAGCAAGAGAAAAACAATCTGTCACATACAAGGGAAACCCAATAAGACTATGTGTAGATTTCTCAGCAGAAACCATGGAAGCTAGAAGACAGTGGGATGATATATTTAAATCACTAAAAGAGAAAAACTGCCAACCAAGACTCCTATATCCAGCAAAATTGTCCTTCAAAAATGAAGGAGAAATTAAAACATTTATAGACAAAAAGTCACTGAGAGAATTTGTGACCAAGAGACCAGCTCTGCAAGAAATACTAAAGGGAGCACTAGAGTCAGATACGAAAAGACAGAAGAGAGAGGTATGGAGTAAAGTGTAGAAAGAAGGAAAATCAGATATGATATATATAATACAAAAGCCAAAATGGTAGAGGAAAATATTATCCAAACAGTAATAACACTAAAAGTTAATGGACTGAATTTCCCAATCAAAAGACATAGAATGGCAGAATGGATTACAACCCAGCAATACCACTGCTAGGTATCTACTCAAAGGACTTAAGGGCAAAGACACAGACGGACATTTGCACACCAGTGTTTACAGCAGCATTATCTACAACTTCAAAGAGATGGAAGCAGCCAAAATGCCCATCAACAGACGAGTGGCTAAACAAACTGTGGCGTATACCTACGATGGAATATTATGCAGCTTTAAGACAGACTAAACTTATGAAGCATGTAATAACATGGATGGACCTAGAGAACATTACGCTGAGTGAGTCTAGCCAAAAACTAAAGGACAAATACTGTATGGTCCCACTGATGTGAACCGACATTCGAGAATCAGCTTGGACTATATCATTGGTAACAGAGACCAGCAGGAGTTAGAAACAGGGTAAGATAATGGGTAATTGGAGCTGAAGGGATACAGACTGTGCAACAGGACTAGATACAAAAACTCAAAAATGGACAGCACAATAATACCTAAGTGTAATGTAACTATGTTGGAACACTGAATGAAGCTGCACCTGAAATATGGTTTTTTGTTTGTTTGTGTGTTTGTATCTTTTGTTTTTGTTTTTTTCTTTTTCCTTTTTATATATATATATATTATTAGTATTATTATTTTAATTCTCTTCTCTATATTAACATTCTATATCTTTTTCTGCTGTTTTGCTAGTTCTTTTCCTAAATCGATGCAAATGTACTAAGAAATGATGATCATACATCTATGTGATGATACTAAGAATTACTGAGTGCATGTGTAGAATGGAATGATTTCTAAATGTTGTGTTAATTTCTTTTCTTTTTTTTGATTAATAAAAAAATTAAAAAAAAAAAAACAAAACAAAACAAAGGCATGTACCCCTGACAAACTCTGGGATCTGTCCCGTAACTACTTGTGAAGAGTACTTTTAAAACTACTGCTTTTTTATTTTTTTACTTTGTATATATGTTATACTATACAATAAAAAAGTTAAAAAGAATTTAGAACAACAGCAACAACCACTAATGCATGATGGTTCAGTGGTGGAATGCTCACCTGCCAGGTGGGGACCCCAGGTTCAGTTCCTGGCCCATGCACCCTCCTCCCTCCTAAATAAAAAGTGCATATCAAAAACAAATACATTAATTCCTTAAAAGTCCTTAATCCCTAACAGTTCTGACACTGTCTCTGCTGTTGCAGTTCTTTACTTCTCTTGTATGTGTGTGGTGGAAATAGGGCTCTCCCAGCCCTCCTGTGCAGGATGCTACACTGGCTGCTGGATGAGGGCTGCGGTGGCTGTATTTGCACCATGGAAAGTGGTAGATGCTGTCTGTCAAAGTTTGATTTGTTTACTATATTGTTAGATTTAAGAAAGTGATGAGACAATGTTAATCATGTAGATGAAACAAAATGGTTTAAAAAAGTGATAATTTTCACAAGAAGTTTATTAAAAACAATAATCCAGTGATGCAGTGAAACAATTTAAGTGTTCTTGTATACAGTTGATCTTTTTTTATTTTTTTAAATACCAAAAAACACAAAGCAAATGCAAACATTCCTATTTTGATCATTCCGTTCTACATATATAATCAGTAATTCACAATATCATCACATAGTTGCATATTCATCATCATAATCATTTCTTGGAACATTTGCATCTATTCAGAAAAACAAATATAATGAAAACAGAAAAATTTATATATACTTTACCCCTTTCATTGCTCACTAGCATTTCAAACTAAATTTATTTTAACATTTGTTACCCCTATTACTTATTTTTATTCCGTATGTTCTACTCATCTGTTGACAAGGTAGATAAAAGGAGCATCAGACTGCAGTTGGTCTTTATTCAGTGTACCCTTTAGACTACATTTGTAAACTTGCAGTTGTGCTTGGTTAGTGAGGTGACAGGTGTTAATCAGTTGTTGGGTTGTTGGCAAAGTTTATAGTATGTGATGATGCAGCTTTTAAATATCTCACCACAAATGTAAACATCTACTTTTCCAGGGATCTCAAACCAGAAAACATTTTGTTAGTGAAGATATGCACATCCAGATCATGGATTTTGGAACAGCCAAGGTCTTATCACCAGAGAGCAAACAAGGTATGTGTGTGCTGTGTTTGCAGCTGGGCTCTGACTGGGGTCTGAAGATTCAGAGCAACTTCCGGGAAACATTGACTTGTACTGCCCTCTTCATCAAGGACAGATGTCTGCTTTCTTAGTCTGAAGCAGGTGCTTGGCTTTCTCTGAGGAAGTCCTGCTCTGTGTGGTGGGGTCCGGAGGCTCCCTCAGCCACCTGTGGCTGGTATGGACATGTAGGGAGGAAGGGAACAGAACTTGCCTTCAGTACTGTGGTTACTGTTTCTCATCAGCACCCGCTGTGGCCCAGCCTTCTTCTCATCTGCCTGGAAAATGGCAGGGGTGCCGTGTTGTTCCTGGTCACTGATATGAGCCAGCCCCTACCTCCTCTTTGGTCATGTGGGGTGTGACAGGGGTGCTTGTCTCCCCACAGACCTTGAGGCACAGGCTTTCTTATTTAGAGTAAGCTTCCACAAGATCACAGAATGAACGGGTGCTGCTTTTACCTGTGGGTCATGCATATATTTATCATCACAGTTCCTCCAAACCACTCTTCTCCCAGGATCACTTCCGGCCTGGGATGATCTTAGGTGCCAACTCCATGACCTGTACAACTGTTGAGGGGAGGACAGTGGGTCATCAGGGTGACCTGATTTTTCTTAGCCTTAGGGCATCTTGTCTGCCCTTCAGGCGTCTACTGTCTGTCCATGAGGTTCTAACGAATGATCATCTAGCTTTTGAAAACTGCTTTAAAGTGTTGGATAGAAAAGTTAAAACCCTTAATGATGATTTTTAGGGGGCAGTTGAAAGCTATTGTGTGAGTTAATAAGTGACCTTGAAAATGAAACTCAGGACTTTAACCAGCTGCCATTTCTGGGTGGAAGAGAAGGCAGAGGTGTGGTGGGCCTAGCCCTGAGCTGCCGAGGCTACCACAGGGCTGCTCTGTGGAGTTTCTCTGAGGACTGTGGTTACTTGCCTGCTCCATTGGCATCTTGTTAGATAAAGACCACAATCAGAAGCTCTGAATAGAATAACTGGGCTAGAGTTCAGTGTGGAGGAGTGTTGAGAAGGCTTTCTCAATCTCTTGGTGCCGAGTCTCAGGTCATTCTAGGATTTCAGTCCCACATTGCCAGGAAGATCCACACCCCTGGGAGTCTTGTCCCATGTAGACAGAGGTAGGGTGGTGAGTTTGCTTGTTGTGTTGGCTGAAGAGAGAGGCCATATCTGAGTAACAAAAGAGGTTCTTTTGGGGGTGATTCTTAGGCCTAATTTTAAGTAGACTTGACCTATCCTTTGTTGGGTTAAGTTTCATATGAACAAACCCCAGGATTGGAGGCTCAGCCTATAGCTTTGATTGTCTGCACTGCTTGTGAGAATATCAAGAATTCAACTTGGGAAAGTTGAATTTTCCCCCGTTCTCATCATTCCCTAAAGGGGACTGTGCAAATATGTTTTTGTTCACTGTACAAATCACTCTGAGATTTATTGGGGCATCTCTCTGGACAAACCAACAAAATCTCATGTCCTACTCAAGGTTCCATGTACTTATGGTGTTCAATTAAGATGTCTACATAAGTTATATTTGGAAATGCACTAGTGAAAATATAAATTTTGTATCAAATAAAGATTTTTTGCTTTAATCTCACACATAAGGTAAAAATTTTAAATATTAATTACCAACTATTTTCAGCACCCTGCAGTAATGACATTCCTTTGTTAGAAGAGAGGAATTCTTGACAGTGAGTATTAACAACTCTTTGAGGAGAGCAATGAGGCAGTAGCTATATTGGGGAGGTGGGAACAAGAATTTTTTTCTTCTTCTACGAGATAGAAATAACAGCGTGATTATATGATGATGAAAACGATCCAGTGAAGAGAAATGAGTACATTATTTTTCTATTCCATGATCAGCTCATATATACTGTTAACTTTTTTGCCCTTCCTTTGCTTTGCCTCACTTGCCTGGCAATACCTTGAACTTGATGAAATCCAACACTTCTACTACTAGGTGCTTGCTCTTTCTGTTACACTGTACTGTAGTGAGCACAAACTGTCACAGCAGGGAGAAGATTTTCCCTTTACTCTGTGGAGCTCTGGCCTTAGACTTTAGCAGTAAGAAAGTCAGTAAAAAGTGGACTCTGAAGCTATGCATGGGAGAAACTGGCTTAGTCTCAAGATGATGGGATTGAGAACTGACTTTTTTTTCTAAAGGACTTTACGTTCCAGAAAGCAGATTTATTTGGGTTTGTCATTTTATTTAGTGGAGAGTTCTCTGAATGTTTTCCCCAGGTTAGATGTTTGTCTGTTTGAGCATTTTCCACAGTGATGGGGCATAGAGGTATTGAGGCCATAGGAAGTTATTTGGAATTATAAAATGTGTTGGCCCTATTTCTCAGTCTCTTCCTACATACTTTCACATTTCTGAGTCCTGACCTTTCCTGGGTTTCTCCTGGGCTGAGTGGCTCCCCTTCTCCTAACTTTTAAAATGAAGTTTCTTATAATTTCCTCCTCCCCTCCTTAGATTTCTTTTTTACCACTGTGAAGTTAAACATTATATTGCTTCTTTACTGTCTATTTTATATCAGCCCTGGGAGGGAGTGAGAGAAATGCCTGTGTTACCCTGAGTGTGCTGGATGTTTGAATTATTTCTTATATCCTGAAATAAGGTTTCCTATG
Organism: Tamandua tetradactyla; assembly: GCF_023851605.1. Taxonomy (NCBI): domain Eukaryota; kingdom Metazoa; phylum Chordata; class Mammalia; order Pilosa; family Myrmecophagidae; genus Tamandua; species Tamandua tetradactyla. The sequence goes on along the minus strand of NC_135332.1, from coordinate 77,844,892 downwards.
ACATAAGTACTGAATATTAATATTTTCAAGTCTGTCAACTGTAAAAGTTTACAGTGAAAGATTCATGAGATATGCTGTTAATGTAGCTTTAGAAATAGTCACACCAGTAAAGTGCTTGTTTCACAAGCAATACTTTTGAAAGCACATAGGACTTTTTCCCCTTTGAGTATATAATGATTCTAAATTACATTGGAAATTGGGACTTATTTTTCACTTTGAAGTAATTTTTTAAAAAGAAATGAAGTAAAAAAAGCATAGTAACATTTAAAATTTCTCATTGTAAAACTGTAAAAACAGTTCATGTGCTTTTGCATATAAATCTGAATATGTTTACTTTTTTAAAAATTGAGTTGATAGGAAAAATGAAAAAGGATCATGGGTGTATTTTGTTGAAGTTAAAGGTCTTTGTGTTCGAAGAAAAATCCAGAATACCTGTATCTTCTAATTCTGCTAAGTACAACAATTTGAAGTTTGCTCTTTTGCACATCTTTTTTTCCTTTAAATATACTGTCACTAAATATTGTATGGATTTTTGATTAGTTTGTTGAATTGGCAGTAATTTTTCACTTTTAGTGATGGTATAATATTCTCCTTCAGTAATCATTGATATATAAAATTAGAAGATATTCAAAGATGTTTTTGGTTAATAGTTGCAAAATTAATTTGAAAAATTATAAGCATTTTGTGAATTAAGATTTAACATTGTTTTAAAATGTAGAATGTGTGCTTTTTAAAGATGAAACCTGTTTGAAATGTACATTAAGTGCATTAAATAAGAAAGTTTTATATGAGCTTTTTACTCTGTCTAAACAATTTATTATGCATTTAAACATGTTCTTCTATATAATAGTCATACATACTTTCAAGTATTAGACTACTGTCTGAATGGTGGACAGTAAGTACACTAATCAGTCATAGGATGCTTTAGTGGGTTTAGTATTTTAAAAGTATGCTACCAGAGAAAAGGAAAGATGGTTTGAATTGTCTCAAAAGAAATCTTAACACTATATTATAACTGTGTTATGTTAATTATCTGCACTTTTGTAGCTGTAGAATTTTGATAACATTTCACTTGTTGATTTTAGTTACACGTTACATATTTAAGTGTTCTGCCAGAAGTACATACAACTGAAATATTCTATTTTGGTTTCCAGTCTTATCTTGTATTGCCTATAATCAAGACCTTTCAGTTGTATGGCTTTTTTTTAAAAAGTTGCAACAAAATGTATATATAACAGGGCAGACCACAGTGGCTCAGTGGCACAGTTCTCACTTGCCATGTCAGAGACCTGGGTTCAATTACCCAGTGCCTGCCCATGCATAAAAAGAAGGTGTATCTAACAAAAGTTGCCATTTTAACAATTATTAAGTGTAAAGTTCATTATGATTTGTTATATTCACTAGCTGTATGGCTTTTAAGACATTTAATGTATTGAAAACAATTGTATACATGATTAACTTTTTTATGTTAACATTTTACTTTTACATTATCTGCAATGGTGAGATGAAGCAACTTAAGATGAGCAAGTTAAAAGTGATACCAGAGAAAAGGTACTGTGTATATGTATAAATTACAGAATGTACAACAATATATTATTTCTATAACATATGGAGTGATTATTTGAAAGTCATTACTTAAAAATATTATATATGCTTAAATAATAGTATATTTATTAATATTAAATTTTGTTAATTTTTTTAAATGTTTAACTTTTCAATTAAAGCAGGAATCATCAAACTGTGACCCAGTGACCAAATCTGGCCCACTTCCTGTTTTAATGTGGCCCATGAGTTAAGAATGATTTTTATGTTTTTAAATGCTTGAGAAAACCAAAAGAATAAAATTTTTGACACATGAAGATTATATGAAATTCGAATTTCAGGGTATATCAGGTTTTATTATTTATAAGAAAATCAAAAGAAAGATACAGCCATATTTATCCATTTACATGTTCTCTGTCTACTTTTGCACTACAGCAGCTGAGTTGAATAGTTGTGACAGAGATTATGTGGTCTACAGTGCCTAAAATATGTACCATGTGGCCATTTACAGAAAAATTTTCCTGATCCCTGAGTTAAAGGAACTTATATAATCTCTGTTAAAGCTTGTAAGTGCTAAAAATAAGTGCTAAAAATAAGATTGATTTTACTTTGGGCCCTTTCACTTAAATGGCAGACATATTTTATTTATTTAATTTGGGATTTTACTAGGTATGTATTCTTGAACAAATTTCTTAAAGTGGTTAATCCTCAGTTTTGTCATCTGTAAAATAAGTTTAATGATAATGCTGTGTTGACAAAGTTGGGAAGATTAAGTAATCTGGCCAACTCAGTAAATCATAACTTATTAATAAAAAAATGAAAGTTTATGCTTATAGTGGTATTTTATTTTTGTTTATATATATGCAGCTCTGCATTTATAGATATGTTTCAAATCTGTTTTATAATGAGATGTATATACACAGTTTATTTAGATAAGATTTGTTTTTTAAGTTGTTAGTTGTTTCTGTTTGCTAATGCTGCTGGAATGATGGATTGGCTTTTACAAAGGGGATTTATTAGGTTACAGATTTACAGTTCCCAGTATGTGAAGATGTCCAAATTAGGGCATCAACAAGAAGATACCTTCACTCAAGAAAAGCCAATGGCATCAGGGTTTCTCTGTCACATGGGAAGGGACATGGTAATCTCTGCTGGCCTTTCTCTCCTGGCTGTTTTTCAGAATGGCTCTCTTAGTTCCTATGGGTCTTTCTGGTCTGTAGTAGGACTTTTCCCTCTCTGAGCATCTGTGGGTCTTCTTTTAGCTTCTCTGGGGCAGACTCTGGATTTCATCTTTTTAGCAGTTTGTTTCTTCAAAGGTCAACCCTGAGCACTCTCTGGTTTTTGACTTCTATTCTATTCATACAGGATTCCGGTAAAAGGATCAAGACCTGCCTTGAATTGGGTTCAAGTGGAAATAGTCTAATCAGAAGGTTCCTCCTACCATAGGTCTGCACCCACAGGATTGGATTCGAAGAACATGGCTTTTCTAGGGTATATAACAGTTTCAAACCAGAAAATTAGGTTTTCCAGTTTTTATGTATACATTATGTGTGTAATGCATATAATACATGATAACAAATTTTGCATGTCCAAATACAAATATTGTTCAAATTTTCTTGTCCAAGCACTTGTGTAATTTCTTTATGAAAGGAAATAGACATTGTTTTGGGTTATAAAAGAGTACTACCTTTATTTTTCAGTTTAGGTTAAAAAAGTGATGCTGTTCTTATTGATTCAAGTTTCTAGATAATAGTTTATAAGAATATAAAGTCACTTACAGTTTGAAAACTTCTGGCTCCTATGATCACTTTTAATTTTTTCCTCCTGAAGTAGATTTCTTTGGAAATTATATGTTTTTGTTGTTTTAGACTGACTAAATTGTGATCACTGCAGATAACATTCTAGAGGAAATTATAATTTCTAGTAATACTTACGACATGCTTCTGCGAAGAAAGGTGAATACAATAAAGTGTACTTAGATAGGAAAGGGTCAGAATCTTTCTTTTCCCTTTTTATCACCTGTCAATCATGATTGATTGTGTTTGAGAACTCATGAAAATGTCTTTGAGGGTTCTGAGGAGGGAAAAAAATAATACTTCGTAGGTATTGTCTTAAAGTTTTTCTCTTCCTGTAGTCAGACTTAATCAGTTAGCACAACATTTATTATGTACATTGCATGTCTTCAGAGGCTTCTGTAGGTGCACTTTCTGAGTTATTTCTTGTTTTGTCCTTCTTAGGTTTATTTCACAGCCATGAAGAATATTAAATACTTTTTATGTACCTAGCTCAGTACTAAATATGTGAGACTAGAAAAGAAGCTTAAATATAACAATACAATGCTTTGCAGAAAATGAGTGTTCAGTGTGTTTTAAAAATTCTAACAAGCCCTAATCTGTTTTATTTTAATGTTTTTATTGAGAAATCTTCACACACATACATTCCATACATGGTATACAATCAGTGACTCAAAACATCATCATGTAGTTGTGTATTCATCACCATGATCATTTTTTAGAATATTTGCATCACTCCAGAAAAATAAATAAAAAGAAAGAAGAACCAGCTCATACATACGGTTACTAGTTAGCTAGCTCCTGGAATGCAATATACTAGAAATATAACAGCTTTATAAAGGGGAATTTAATAAGTTGCTAGTTTACAGTTCTAAGGCTGTGAAATTGTCCAAATTAAAACAAGTCTATAGAAATGTCCAATCAAAGGCATCCAGGGAAAGATTCCTTGGTTCAAAAATGCTGATGATGTTTAGTGTTTCTCTTTCAGCTAGAAGGGCACATAGCAAACATGGTAGCATCTGCTAGCTTTCTTTCTAGGTGTCTTATTTCATGAAGCTCCCTGGGAGGCACTTTCC